>NC_068408.1:5911324-6211324 GCF_023724105.1 Carassius gibelio | reverse complement strand
ACACATTATCTGGGCAGTCATCAGCAACAAACAAACAGCAATCTAAAGCTGAATCTCTGATAAACAGGTCACATTGTTTTCAGTTCTATTTTCTAATTCTATAAAGAAGCTGAACATTGTGGTTCTACACAGACAAATAAAACTGTGATTATATGTATAATGTCCTCAGTGTCCTACATTAATAAAAAGCTCACAGTGAAGGGGAGTCAAATAAAATGAGTCAAAAACGCACACACAAGTCTTGAATGCCTCAAGGCTGTTGTCATGATCACTCAGTGTGAGAAATTACTAAGTGCTTGGACTCTTGTGACCCAACCTGGTTGAGCCATTTAAGAGACGCACATGAATAAAAGCTCATAACTCAAGTCAAATCAGTAGAATCACAGGATGTACGCAAACACACATATGATCAGTGAAAATGTCAACATGTTGCTTTGAATATATCAAATGTACTCTAAGCAATGGTGTTATTTTATTTTAAACCTAAACTGTACTCCACTAAAATCTCTGTTAATGTGCTCTCTTTAGTATTTGTAGGCGTTCATGCATAAAATGTGTCTTTTGTGAAAAAGAAAGGCTCTTCAGATGTTAAAGGTTCTTTATGGAACAATTTATACAAAAAGGTTCTTCTATGGCATTGTGAAGCACCTTTATTTTTTGAAGTGTATGGACTCAGGGGTGTAGGTATTGGTAGGGACATGTCAACAGACATTTAATTGTTTGATCAAAATTATTGCCAGTGAAAAATGAGTAGTCACTGGATATTGGATTTGGTTTTCAACCACTAAAAATGGGTATTATTCAACAATCTGAATATGGAGCTTCATTGCCATCCCCATATCTCTGGGACTGAACAATATATGGCCTTGAAAATGGAAAGATATTTCAAGGACCAAAATCATATTGAAATATCTTTAATACTTTTTTGAGTTATAGGCATGCAAACTTATGAAAAAAAGACTACTCCATACAGGTATGTTCAATGCAGTCGTTTTGACAGAAGGAAACAAGATACATCTTATCTTACATCTTATACATAGTTTCAACAGTATTTGTTCTTCAGACCTTCCTTTTTAAAGGGGTCATATGACTGTTTCCTGATCCTGGGAGAGTAGACTACAATTCCGGCTGTTCTGACTCACAGTCTGTAAGTACATTTACATATTTAAAGGATTCAAACGCGAGTTTTGAGCAGTGTACAGTATATACTAATTTTCCTGGTTCTATGAGAGTGATGTTATGCAGCTGTGAAGCTGTTTTTTAAGTAAAAAGTGCTTCATTGAGAATTAGAAAAATTTCACACTTTCCCTTTTGCCTGTCTGACAACTCCTCTCCACCAATACCCCATGGACATTCATCCCAGCTTTGATCTCTGATCTATGAAGTCTGGTACATCATCCTGGGAAAGGGCAGACATGCCATCGCCTAAACATAGAATGGCATTAACATGCATGAGCTTGGGTGTATGAAACATTCCTGTGCATGCAAGGAAAAGGAGGGGTGTTGATGACAAAAAACAAAGAGAGTGAGAGAGAGAGAATTGGGACAGTGTATAGTTTTATTTCCCGTCAGGGATTGTAGGGATTCATTCACATCCCAACTCCTCATAATTAGACTCCATTCAGCAGTCGGTGTGCTATGCCGTAAACTGTACAGTATAATTTGCTTTTTATTAAAAAGAAAGAGAGAGAGAGAGAGAGAGAGAGGAGAAAAAAAGAGTATATGCATGAATGAAATGACCCAGTTTCCAGAGACATGAGTCAGACGAGTATGTGAGGGGAACAAACTATTTTCTAGGTAATTAATGAAAACACACAGCATACAGAATTTAATCATCAAGGGTTTCTACATGAGGGCATCAACATTAGATATTTTATCACATGAAAAAAGCCATATGAACCTGTTAAAATCAATAGTTAAATCATACCTTCTCAAAAGTTTGCAAAATGTGCATTTAAAGGAATAGTTCACACGCTGAAAAAAATGATACAATTATTACTCAAAAATTGCTGTAAATTTCACTACTACAAATAAATAGCAAGTAATGCATTGAGTTAAATATGACATTTTGAAGCAGAGAGACTGAAATAGCATTTTCTTATTGCAATTAAATCTGCTTTTTTTTTTTTTTTTGCAGATTCTTAATCATTTACTCACCCTCATGAAATTCTAAACCTGTATTACTTGCTCCTTTCTATACAGCAAATATATAGGAACTGACAAAAAAAGCACCATAAAAATGATTCAAATTCCTAGTCTTCTGAAGCCGTATGATGTGCAACTAGAATTTAAGTTATTAATTGCCACAATCTGTGATGAGGTGTTTCGTCAGAGCATGTGCGTCATTCTCTTTGAGTTTGCACAAGCGTGAATGAGATCTGACAGCTACAACAGCTCGCCTTTATTGTTTTGTTTTCACACTACCACTGATTTCAGAGACAAGTCCTTCATAAAGCTTGTAAATAAATCAAATCTTTCTCCACAGTTTCTTCTAAAAACTAATGGGAGCTGTAAAAAATATCACTGGGCAGGGAAGATAAAATGCTGATAAAATCCTCTGATTATGTTCCAATAAGAACTCAGATTTGTACGTAATAGATGGTTTATATTACGAATGTTCTAGGACAATTGGGAGAAATCCTAGGAACAGTGACCCAGTTCATCAACAAGGAATATTTTCTACACAAAAGTAGAGCTGTACTGAGAAGACCCTCTTATGAAACACATTTTTGTGTCAAAAATATCATAGTTTCGAATGCAAGCTGCTGAAATATATGAAGCTGCTTATATATACTTTTTATACTATTTTGCACATATTCATTACTGTTTATATTAAATTATTATATTTATGAGTGAATATTGTTTGTTTGTCTGCCATTGTTTTATGTATGTTGTTTTTATGTATTCCTGATGGGTGATGGAGCACCCCTAATTTCGTTGTACCTTCACAGTGCAATGACAATAAAAGGCTATTCTATTCTATTCTGAAATAATTTTACAGTTTGCACAATTTCAGGTTCTTGTGAAACCTCAGTTCTGGTTTAAATCAAAATCCTCACATAAGACTTATATATATATACTGTGTTTGGAAACAGCATATGAAAATTATTTTTGAAGGATCATGTGACACTTTAGACTGGAGTAATAATGCTGAAAAAAAGCTTTGTCATCACAGGCATAAATTACTTTAATTAGCCTTCACGGCTGAAAGCTGCAGGGGCATTATTAATCATGATGCTGCTCTCCAATCACCTGTGCTTCATTTGCATGTTTGTAATTGAAAAAAGGGAGTCAAAGCATCACCTTTTTGGTTGTCTGAGGTTATTTAATTAGTATAAAATGGACACAGGTATGTTTTTTTAAAGCTTAATATGTTGTTGAACTGTATTTTTAAATATTCATAATTCCAATTTTGGAGGGAATGTTTGTAGAGCTTGATTGCTTTAATTTTAAAGTCTGATTCTTCACCAGTGCCAGATGAATCTGAGTAACAAACATTCCCATGGGATCCTCTAAAAATCCACTGATAAAAAAATCACACTTTTCCCACTGTAGCTTAGGGTTGGTTTATTTTTTATTTTTTTCTGAAGCCCACTTAAAATATATTACACTGTATTAATTTGACCACCTACTGTACTTCCTTCTCTCTGACCCCCTGAATTAAATGCGAAAGTTCATAACCTTTTCATGACTAATGGCTGATTTATTTTAGCTGATTTATTTAGTCTGTCTTATAAATATTCAACATAACAGACTGCTCATTACAGTCCAATACTAAACACAACAGTTCACTTAATAGCACATTAGCCTCCATATCATGACTATTAGTGCTCATAAAAATACATTAAATGCTGAATATCACTCATACTGCCATTAGTGTTCATAAAAGCACATTAAATATTGAACATTACTGTCACTGTTGTTATTCTTCATAATATTACCACCATTCCAATCATAAGCACCATAACAGTGCATTTAATACTGCTTTATATCACTACACTTCATATAAGCTTATAAAATACTGAATGTTGCCATTACTGTCATAGGTTTTAAAAACAACAGAGTAGATACATCACCATCTCTCTCTCTTCTCTCTCTCTCTCTCTCTCTCTCTCTCCAGCAAGAACTTTCGTGCATTTCTCTGGATGCAGGTGACATTTTTCTTCTGAGATGAATTCAACCTTACTGACACACTGAACTACAATCACTGGATTGCTTCTGGAAGGACGCTGAATCGGGACACTTTCAGTCACCATGCTGGGCATTCACTTAGAAAAGAAATGAATTCTTTAAATGAAACATCACCTGAGACTAACCTTGGGGATTATGATTATATTTTCGCCGATGAGACTTATAAACTCCTGACGTTCACCATCGGATCTATCGGTGTCCTGGGCTTCTGTAATAATATCATCGTGATTATTCTCTACTACAGGTTCAAGAGACTCCGAACACCAACTAATTTGTTAATAGTGAATATAAGTGTCAGCGATCTGCTGGTGTCAATCACCGGAGTTAATTTCACATTCGTCTCGTGCGTGAAAAGAAGATGGATCTTTAATTCTGCCACATGTGTTTGGGATGGATTCAGCAACAGTTTATTCGGTCAGTTCTAATGTATCGATATAGTCACCCAAGTTTTCAAGCAGCTTAGCCTACTTTGAATTCAAACAAAGTCGTTCGTAGCCTAACGTTACATGTTTATTTCCAACCAATGTTTACTTCTTTAGATCAAGAAAGACAGGTCAGACCTTGAATAGCCAATGTGTTTGTCTCCTAATGCTGTTTGGTCATTGCTGTCATTTCGTCTTTTATATTGTATTTTATTGATCTGTTATCTGAATTTTTTTCGTAATTTTTACAAGTGTTCTCGGTCAGTTGTCAATGTGGTCATATGGTCGTATGAGCTAAACAGAGAAAATGTTAAAAGAAACAAAACGCTGCGATATGTCACAAATAACGAAGCATTTCGACTGCATTACGGAACTTGGCGCTACGAAATGGTCCAGAAAGTACAGTTATTTAAAAACAATATTAGAAATTATCGTTGCTGCTTCATTCCTAGTGGGTAAATAGGTATAACGTGCTTTACCACAGAAACAAAACCGGACAAATAAACTATAACGTTTTATTTGGAACCGACGCAGTGAACAGCGACATTACTTCAGACGTTGTTGACCATAACTGCAAGACACTTTGCTTAATACAATTGTGTTTACGTTATTTCAGCTTTGTAAATGTCTAGACTTTTTGAATGGGCGCGCGAGACCTTTCTCACTCGTCGCGACAAAAGAGCGGCAGCGATTCTGACAGGATTTCTGATACTTACCTCACGACAAATTTTATTAATAACTTCAAAAAAGCTATGGGAACAACACTTTGTAGTACAGTCTTAAGCTTTAGGCAGATCATCTGGAAGGAGCTATGCAGCGAAAGCGCTGGTAATAAAACTAAAAGAGCTGCATGTAATATAGCAGCTCAAAACATTTGGTCTTGCAAGGACTTGAGCTAATTTTGTGGTCTCTGACTTGATTATAGGCTACTTTTAGAATCTTTGTAAATCTGAGAACTTGAAATATTATTGAGAAATCTTTTTTAAACAGAGACTGGGGCTTTGTCTTAATAGGAAAAGGCAATTCTTTCCTACAGCAAATGATTTCGTATGAACATCTTACTCATTTAGCACGATCTAATTCAAGTTATTTAGAGCATATCAAATTATCTAAAGGAAATGCATGTTTTCCTCATCTAATCATATCAGATAGCTTCACAGTCTTAAGAACATTTATGCTTAATTTGATTCACTTGATCATGTGACCATTTACAACAACAAGCAAAGAAACAATCCAAGCATCCATAAACAACTATGACACATTTATTGGAATAAAAGTCCATCTGGCGCATGGAAAGATGAGGTTGAATGGAGACACATAATTGCACTTTAATGGTCCAGAAATATCTAGCAGAAGATCAACTAAGCATCTGTGAGAGATTATGCTTTGAGGAGAATACCATAATCTCATTTTGAAAGATAGATGGTCATTTTAGGCATCTGCTCCCCCAAGGTCACACCTGATGCTATTTTAAATCCAGATATTATCATCACACATGATTGCTTCTGTACTGCCTCCTTTGACCCATTTAGATGTGAAATTGGCTGCGTTTGATAAAAACATTTGTGTCTATGACCTCCATTTGTGCTCCCTTGAGAGCTTACTCATTTAAATAAAAACAGTTTTGATGTAGCTCAGTGTGCAATACTGCATTATATTCTACATCAGATTTACTAATCCCAGTTCTATGAGAAGTAAAAAGAGGTCTGTGTGAATACATCTGACAGCTGAGAGGAAACACGTTAGTGCTGCTTCCCTGCGGGCCTGCCTCTGTCACAGAGGACTGTGGATGTTTGATTAATTGGGGGAATGTGTCTGTGAGTTTCTTGCCAGAGGAGTCTCTGCAGATACTGCAGTTCAGAGAAACTGTTATTTACTTCTAGAAATGATACCAATTACTAATCCATCATCTGTTGAACGTGAAGCTGTTTGCTGGGAGCTTAATTTCTGTAAAAGAGAGCTTCATTGCTTTTTATTTATTTATTTATTTAACGCTTTTCACAATGCACAGCTTTACAGAAAATCATTAATGCCAATTTTTATTGTAATGTTGTTTATATTTATAGTTGGGTGTATCTCAAAATCTCTCAAAAACATGGTTATATATGTCTTAAGAATCTTAAAAGAATCCACATCTAGTACCATTAGCACACAGGGGCGGACTGGCCATCTGTGTGATCTGGAGAACGACTGGTACTCCAGGACGGGCGGCAGGCCTGCCCACTACCCACCACGCACGCAGTCATCACCTCATTCAGACTATAAGTCGCATCAGTCAAAAAATACGTCATGACGAGGAAAAAACATATAAATCGCACTGGATTGTAAGTCGCATTTATTTAGAACCAAGAACCAATAGAAAACATTACCGTCTTCAGCCACGAGAGGGCGCTAAATATTTTCAGTGGTAGCTCCCTCTCGCCGCTGTAGACGGTAATGTTTTCTTTTTGTTCATTTCTCTCGGTTCATGTCAAATTAATTTTGATAAGTCGCACCTGACTATAAGTTGCAGGACCAGCCAAACTATGAAAACTGTGACTTATAGTCCGGAAAATATAGTACACTGTTAAATGTCGCTGTAGATTTAGCAGCACATTACTGTAAAAACCTACAGTACAATACTTCATTTTTATATTACAGTAAAATACTGTAATTTGCATTGCTTTCTGAGTAATATTGTTTGAGCGGGAACATTTTACAGAATATTTTAGTATTGCTGTAACCTAGCTGTAACTTGGCTGTAATATGCCAGGCAATAATACAGAATTGCTGTAAACAGCGCGTCACCTGACAGACGACGTCACAACACAACTGCCGCAGCTCACTTACAGATGTCTGAACGTCTCTCTCTGTGGAAATCTGGAAGTTTGGTAAGTTAATTTTAAATTTTATAATTAGGTTTAAGGAGTACATAGCTTTTAGTGTGAAATGACAGTGGAAGTTTAGCCAGCGAACGTTGCAAAAACACCGTTAGAGAGTTAACTTTAGATGTCTAACATTACTCGCTGTTTCCATCGTGTGTCCCGTATTTTCATCTAACGTTAACTCGGCGAATTATACCTGATTTATTTTCGACCAAACCAGACCTAGTGATTGTTGAAGATGGTTAATGTGAGTTTTATTTTGTTTATGTCGAATTTTAATGTAGTGTGTTTTACGATGGTCTGTGAGGTAAAATTACTATATTTGCTAATGGAGTCTGGTAGGATTAATAACTAATATGTCTCTGTAGGGATCCTTTCCATAATGTTCGATCCGAGCCTGTCACCAAGAAATTATAGTATTATAATAGACACTGTGCTCCAACTGCTAAAAAGATTTGCAGTCTGTGACTGTTTCCCGGATGATGTGCTGCAGCGCGTCGCGGTCTATTTGAATAAGTCGTTTAGAAACAAAAAAATAATAATCTAAAAAAGGCTTTAAAAATATGTTATTTTCATCTGCAACGTAAATATGTGATTTGGGCTTCAGGGATTTCATTTAATTTAGGCGGGAGACCCAGTTCTGTAGCATTGCGATTGCAATGACAAATAATGATTAATAAAAAATATGTATAAAGGTATAAATTGCCTTTATTAAAGTTAATAATGATCTATTAGTCAACAAAGACCCATGCATGCCAAAAAAAAAAAAAAAGTGTAAAAATTTTAAAAAATTTAGAAACAGAGGCTTATACATTTTTTACTATATAATAGATGTACTGTTGGAATGAATGAAATACAGTGATGTGTTAACTTATACATCCACGGCAAGTAACGCGTAATTGAATAAAATTTATTTTGATTTCTTACAGCTCTACAGTGTGGGCCACTTATTTTTGCAGCCTGGGAATGAGTTTTCTGTAAGTATTAGCCATTTTAATACTATGTTTTGAAGGGTTACTTCACCCAAAAATGAAAATTCCATCATTAATTACTCATCCTCACGCCTCTTCAAACCCCTAAGACCTTGGTTCATCTTTTACACAGATTGAGACTTCTTCCAGCATCAGAAGTTGAAGTGGAGAGGGGAGATTCAGTCTCTGCTGACTGAGATGGAGAATGACTCAAGAACCCTACAAGACCAAGATCTGATGGCGACTTCAGTTGTCCTGCTTTTGATGGCCTTCTTCAGGGAGGCGATGGAATCCCTGTTCATACTGACAGATGTAAGTATCTCAAACACATCTATTGTTTATTTTGCCTACAAGGACATGAAAAAGTTTGTACTCCCCCTGAGTTTTTGTGCAATGACAATATTTTAAATATTTTTATTAAGATAGGAAATTTAAATAATAAATAAGCAGTGGAAAAGTATTTTAAGAAAGAAAAATATCACTGACAATATTTGACAAGTTGTACTCCTTATACTCATGTTTTATGTATAGTAGCTACTTCATATTCTGTACTTTGATTCATGTTGTTTTAATATGTTTAGGTCAGGCAACCCAGGCAGACATTGAGGCACAGCAGGTGATGCCAGACACACCCAGGCTCATTATGCTTGGTAAGTATGTGCTTTTTCACTACAATTTATTATTTATGCATACACACACACACACACACACATATCAAACATATCATACACACTGGAACACACTAACACACACTTTGTAAACTCACTCACACAAACTCAGACACTCTCATAGACACACACTAACACACATACTTACTCATACACACTCTCACAGACACTCAAACATACATGCTCATTCACCCACACACTTACATATATGCATACTCATAAACACTCTCATAGACACTCACACATAAGCTCATATTCACCATCATACACTCACTTACTTACACATACTCACAAACATACTCAAACAGTATTCACACTTACATATGTTTGTACACCTACACTCAAATACACCCATACTCATACACCCATTTACACATTCACATAAACACAAACATACTCAAATAAACACACTCTCACAGACACTCAAACATTCATGCTCATATTCACTCATACGCCCACTCACTCACACATACAAACACGTACATACTTACAGATAGTTGTACAGCTACATACTCATATACACTCACATATACAAATTCATATTCACATGCATACACCCACTCACTCAAACACACACATTCACATACACAAAAACTTACTTACATATACATACTTGTACACACTCATATTCCCTCATACACCCACTCACTCACACACACATACAAACACGTAAATATGCTGTACATACTCTCAGATGTTTGTACAGCTACACACACACACATACTGTACATACTCACGCACAGATGTTTTACAGCTACACTCATATCCACTCACAGATACACACTCATACACCCACTCTCTCACACACAGCTGTATCAACATAAGTATTTTTATTCACTTTTATTATACTCTATGAATGTGTACAAACAGTAATGTATAAATTGCAACATTTAAGAATGTAGTTAAGTCATTCACGGACTTTGTTGACAATGTTGTTTTTGGAATAAAACATTTTAGGTAATTAACATTGTGTTCTTTCATTTTCAGGACAATCAATTATGACAGCATCCAAGTGGATGCTATCAATTGAGGGAAACATTATCTTGAGACTGGAAAGCAGTGACACATTTATAACCGCCTTTGCAGTGATTTTCGCAAGCTACTACATCTTCAACATCGAGAACCAGGAGTCTGCTGCTTGTACACTAGAGCTTGTTCAGAGGCAAGTGAATTTCTTTCTGCATTACACTTTTGTATTGTATTTAAATCATGTGTGCAACAGTTGAGTAAGAAATAAAAGTTGGAGGACGGGAGGAATTTGAGAAAAAGGTTGAGTGCATTAGTCTTTTTTTTTTTTTAAACATATTTATTAACTGGTATGATATTGCTAACAGGTTCCTGGTCAGAATCACCCCTGAAAATGGTAATGCCAGACAGTTAAAGTGTACTGCCAGACAGGGAGTTAGCAAGAGGACCAAGAGGTTGGTGCAGAGGAAGGTGACAGCCATCAACACACATGTTAATGGTTTTATTCGGTCCTTGATGGAGTTTGAATGGAAAACTTCAAACTGAAGCCTGCACTCACCACCCACTGTTAATGGGACACTTGTTGTTGTTGTTTTAAGTTGTTATTGCTCATTTGTCATTCTTTTACTCAACACAATCCTCAAGTTCTCTTTTTTTGTATGTTTTTTGTTTCATTTACATTTGTGCAAACTTAAAGGGATAGTTGACCCAAAAATGGAAATTCTGTCATTGTTCACACACCCTCAAGTTGTTCCAAACCTGTGTGAATTTCATCCTTTTGTTGGAAACAAAAGAAGATATTTTAAAGAATACTGGTAACCAGACAGCTGACGGCACCCACTGACTTCTATAGTTTTTTTTTTTTCCTATTATAGAAATCAAAGGCTACCATCAACTGTCTGGTTACCAACATTCATCTTTTTCATCTTTTGTGTTCAACAGAAGGAATAAATTCATACAGGTTTGGAACAACATGAGGGTGAGTAAATGATGACAGAATGTTAATTTTTGTGTCAGCTATCCCTTTAAAAGCCATTAATACCTGTGAATTGCTGATGCACTGAACATTCAATGGTTTTAAATGAAATGGTTGTAATAGTTTTAATTGATTGAATAAAACATTTTTGACAAGAACATTGTTAGGGTTGTCTTTTGATTTGCACGGGTATTCTGAAGTATAATTATAATATTACTTCCTACATATTTATATACTGAAATAACTACATATTATAATTATAATATTAACATTATTAGTAATTATTTTGAAAAATATAGTAATATTTAGCAGTAATGAATCAATATAGATATTGCAGTACAATACCGTATTAATTACAGCAGAAGCAGACTAAAATGAGAAAATGTTGTAAAAATACAGTAAAATACTGTTTTGTACAATTACAGTACTGGCCTTGTGTACTGTAAATTGAATTACAGTATAATTACTGTAAATAACAATACAGTAACTTGCTGGCAACCGTGCTGCCAGTACTGTACTGTAAAAATACAAGAAAATAGTTAACAGTGTAAGTATGGAACATGAGAGGAGAAAGAGTTACTTGCTAGGGATGATGTTAGGAAGTTATATTCAGGTTGCTACATTTTTAATGATTACAGTAGTTAAAACAGCTAAACTTCAACATTTTAGCTGTAAAATGCCCAGTGTTTGGAATAACGGCGTTTAAAAGAACGGCGTTAGGTAACGACGTTATTTTTTCAGTAACGGGGGTAATCTAACAAATTACTTTTCTCGTTGTTACAACGCCGTTAACCTTACTGAACGTTAAATGCGGTGCAGTCAGGAGCAATCCGATGAAAAACTGGCATTTTCAAGGTGGAGATATAAGCACTACTTCAAATTCATTGTGGTCAAAGGCAAGAACGTGCATGTAATGTGTAACACGCATCTACAAAGCTAGTGGCCAAAAACACTTTTCTTACAAAGATAATACTTGAAGTGCAGAATAAAACTCTTGCTGTCTGTTGACGTGCAATAAATATCGAAAACTGCAAAAAAAAAAACAAATTCTCTGACACATAGCAACTTTTATTTTTATTTTTTATTTTTTTTTATACAGTAATGCAAATAGTTACTTTCCCTGGTAACAAGTTACTTTTTGGAACAAGTAGTGAGTAACTATAACTAATTACTTTTTTAAAGTAACGTTCCAAACAGTGAAAATGCCACATGCAGTAGCTAATATTAAGAAATATTTTGTGCTTTTACTTTTAAAAATGTTGGTAACATCATGACGAGGCTATAACAGTTACTGTTATAACAGCATATTATATAATCTATTCCATGCTATCTTGGAATATTTTTTTTTATCCATTTCATAATTTGTTTATTCAGGTTGAGCTTAGACTAAGAGCAGAGAAAGACACTCACAAGAGTGTTTTTTTTTTTTTTTTTTTTTTTGTCAAACCACTCTCAGAAGAAGACAAAATACCTGACAGTACGGAGAGTTTTTAAGTTGAGTGTTTAAATCAACAGTACACAAAGATGGCGCAGACAAACTGTTGTCGAATTTCCGCGCGCCGATTGCTTTGGGCTGTCCCTGTCCACGAACATAACCAGGTGAGCAGATCACTCTCTCACTATTTGATTGCTCTAGTCTTTACCCAGACAGCAAGCAGTTTCGGCCCAGATGTGGTCCGGTTCTGGGCCGAAACTGCTTGCTGTCTTGGTATCCACTCATCATCATGCACCAATCAGAACACATGAGAACTCTTTGACCACAGCTGCTGTGCTTCAAAAGCTCTTGCAGCAGCTCAACACTGGTTTTCTCTGAGATGGTCAGATCACATCAGATTGTGGTTAATCTTGTATATCATGACTTATATCTACTCTTCCTCTCCCTGCAGTTTGGTAATATAAAGATTCCTCCTTTGAACTCCCACCTCTTCTGTGGGCTTTATTGTTCTGGGTCTGAATTTGGGCTCCTGGGATCTAAAAAAAAAAAAAAATTTCAGTCTCCAAGGTGAACGTTATGACAACACACTCTTACAAAAAAGGGTTCATTGGGGTTCTATATAGCACAAAGGTTATTTAGATTATTATTTATTCATATTACATTATTCTGCAACATTTTGTATTTGTAATTAAATTATTGTTTGTAGTAACTTAATATCACATTTTAATCATGCTGATTTTTGGAGAATGATTCGCGATCCCCAAATTGGCTCAAATGATTCGCGAACCCGCTTTGAACTCCCGAACTGACTCAAATGATTCGCGAACCCGCTACGAACTCCATAACAGACTCAAATGATTTGCGATTCCCAAACTGACTCAAATGATTCGAGATCCCGCTACGAACTCCCGAACTGATTCAAATGATTTGCGATCCCCAAACTGACTCAAATGATTCGCGAACCCGCTACGAACTCCCGAACTGATTCAAATGATTTGAGATCCCCAAACTGACTCAAATGATTCGCGAAACCGCTCCGAACTGAATCAAATTATTCGCGAACTCGCTTTGAACTCCCGTACTGACTCAAATGATTCGTGATACCATCGAACTCCCAAACTGACTCAAATTATTCGCGAACATGCTACGAACTGAACTGATTCAAATGTTTTGCGATCCCCAAACAAAACTGACTCAAATGATTCGCGAAACCGCTCCGAACTCCCGGACTGACACAAATGATTCGTGATCCCAATGATTTAAATGATTCGTGATCCCCAAACTGACTGAAATGATTCGCGATCCCGCTTCGAACTCCCGAATTGATTCAAATGAATCGCGATCCCGCTACGGACTCCCGAACAGACTCAAATGATTCGCGATTCCCAAACTGACTCAAATGATTCGCGAACCCGTTTTGAACTCCCGAACTGACTCAAATGATTCGCGAACTCGCTACGAACTCCCGAACAGACTCAAATGATTCGCGATTCCCAAAATGATTCGCGAACCCGTTTTGAACTCCCGAACAGACTCAAATGATTCGCGATCCCTAAACTGACTCAAATGATTCGCGATCCCGCTACGAACTCCCGAACAGACTCAAATGATTCACGAGCCCCAAATAACTGACTCAAATGATTCGCGAACCCGTTTTGAACTCAGAAAATGACTCAAATGATTTGCAAACCCGCTTTGAACTCCTAAACTGACTCAAATGATTCGCGATCCCAATGATTCGTGATCCCCAAACTGACTCAAATGATTCGCGAACCCGCTTTGAACTCCCAAACTGACTCAAATGATTCACAATCTGAAGTTCCCATCCAAATCAAATGACACTGCCAGCGCTTCTATTGACTTAGTTCTCTAATTTCGAGTGGATCTTTTATTTTTATTCAATAGCATTACAACATTCATGTTTTTGTTTTATTTACTTTATTAACAAATGTATGTGTATTAGCAGCGTTTGCTCAAGTTAAAGCAGTTGTTAACATGAACATCTGCTGTTTATTTATCATGATGTGTAAAGCATTAAAATCTGTATTGTTTCATTTGGTTAACTGCAAGCGTTAATCTCTTAACTTGTGGGAGGACGCTAGCAAACAGAAGCCTTCTTTGTTTACATTAGTTCAGAGGAAAACGCAGCCCTGAAGAGTTTTGTAAATAATAGTAGTATTATAAATAGTAGAATTATAAATGAATAATTTGCTAGTTTCATTTGTAAATGAAAACACTAATTTATCACAAAACGTTAATATTATCAATTATATATAGTTAGCTTATATGAAGGAATGAATGAACAAATGAATGATGCATTTATATAGTGATTTATTGTGTATTGTTGTCCACCCAAAGCGCTGTACAATCATGTGAAGGGTCTCTCCTCAACCACCAGCAGTGTGCAGCATCCACTTGGATGTATTATATATATATACCGTATTTTCCGGACTATAAGTCGCAGTTTTTTTCATAGTTTGGCTGGTCCTGCGACTTATAGTCAGGTGTGACTTATTTATCCAAATTAATGTGACATGAACCACGAGAAAACATTACCGTCTACAGCCGCGACAGGGTTCTCTTGGTTCTTGGTTCTAAATAAATGTGACTTATAGTCCAGTGCGACTTCCGAACTGACGCAAATGATCCGCGAACCTGCTACGAACTCCCGAACTGACTCAAATAATTTTGCGATCCCGCTCCGAACTCCCAAACTGACTCAAATGAATCACGCTCTGAGCTCTATTGGCTTAGTTCTACCAGAAAGACTCGGGAGGTGTAGATGACACTGAAGTATTTATTTACAAAACATACGAAAAACAGAATTAATTTGGCGTAGGCCCCATCCGTAGCGTGGATCTGAAGATTGTAGATACCAGCTAATCCTGCCGAAGATGTAGGCAGGGCGGAGCCTATCCCAAAAGAAAGAATGAAAAATGTAATACGCACCTAGATGAAGTATTTCTTAGAGGATCCTGGAACGTGAACAAAAGAGATAAGTTGAGATAATTAGCCAGACATGAAATACAACATCATATTATAGCTAAAGTAATGGCTTATATGTAAGGGAAAAGGGCCGCAGAGCCTCAGAGCGAGAGGGGTCGCGAGAGGGTTCGCAAGAGGGGTCGCAAGAGGCCAAACAGTGATAGGGGCCACGATAGGCCGGACAGTGATAGGGACCACGATAGGCCGCAGAAAAGCCCCGGCGGGCCACAGAGGATGGAAATGCCCCGATAGGCCGCAGAAAAATGGCCCACAAATGAAAACAAATGAAATGGGCCACAAATGAAAACAGCCCCGGCGGGCCGCAAGGGGAAGGCCAGAGAAACAGACTGCAGAATGAAATGGCACTTATATAGGCAAACGGAGGGGAAGTCACAGAAGAAAGGCTAAGTTAAGCCAACGAAAATAAAGATTTTTGAGAAAAGGGATATGAATAGTATTTCACCACCACCAGTATTTGCAAATAGATCACCTTGAGAACGTCTTGAAATTATTTGCTGAGCCTTCGAGATGAATTTCTGTTCGGGTCTAATGTAGGACTCAAATGCTGAGGAAGACCATCTGCCCTGTAACGTGATTGTTGATGTTGGAATTCCGTGCTCAGCAGCAGTAGTGGCCGCGCATAATCCTAAAGGAATGTCCAGTGTATTGAAGTGGAGACAGGCCGCAGTTTTTTAAAACCGTAGCTAAATGAGAGCTAAACCAGACCTTAGTTATGGGAGCGCCGTTAGGTAAAATTAATAGAGGAGATTGGAGAGAAGTGCGGAGACAAATTTTTAGATATTTAATCATGGAGGAATAAGGGCAAAAATGGTAATCATTTTTATATAGTGACAGAGATACTCCTGATCCCATAGAGTCGTTCTTAGAGTGCTTAAAGAAAATAGTAAAGAAATTAGGTGAAAAGCAAACGTCTGAAAGAGACCGATCTCTTGAAGATTCGAAATGCTTAGATTCCGACGTGAATTAGCTGTTAGGAACAAAGCTTCCAAGAGGACGTTAATAAAACTAGAAAATAAACCGTTGCATAGTGACGTTTTTAGCTGTTTAAGGAAATAATGGGTAGGCGTTTATCATAGGTTTTAACAAATGATTTTGTTATACCTTTAAGGAGCAAACGCATGGCTGGGACGTTAAAAAGACTTGGATAGTCGGGGACCGGTTATGATATCTGCCAAAGATTTTTGGACTACTCCGGCATCCGAATGCGAGTCTGACTGCAAAGTAAAATTTTGCATTCCATTTGACACCAAAAAGAGCCCAATCAGAGGGATGAATTGGTATCATTTTAAAAGCATCCGTGATATCTGCTTTAGCCAGCCAAACACCTTGGCCGGCTAATTTGATTAACTGAAAAAGGTTCGGAGGGAATATATTCGTACAGCGATAGAATCAGAATGGGGAGAAGACATGTCGAAAATCAACCGTTTTTCCCTTTAATATTTGCGGGTAGCAACTCTGAGCGAATTAACTCATTTTAATGTAATAAATTCATTTTAAGACAGCATGGAATAGATTGTATAATATGCTTTTATAACATATATAATCTATTCCATGCTATCTTGGAATAAAACCTGTTTTGTTTTTTTTTACATTTCATAATTTGTTTATTCAGGTTGAGCTTAGACCAAGAGCAGAGAAAGACACTCACTCCAGCTCAACTTTAAATTACTTTTAAGCGCCCCAACGTCAGATTTTGTTTTTTCTTTGTCAAACCACCCTCAGAAGAAGACAAAATACCTGACAGTACAGAGAGTGTTTAAGTTTAGTGTTTAAATCAACAGTAAACAAAGATGGCGCAGACAGACTGTTGTCTAGTTTCCGCACGCTGATTGCTTTGGGCCGGGTTTAGCCAAAGTCCAGGGCCGTTTTTTATTCCCAGTCCATCCCTGTTAGCACATATCGTATTTTATCTTTAAAAATTAATTTTGTCCAGACAGGATGATCCTTGTAAATGTTTAGTGCCATAGTGAGAATCCTAAAAGAATCCTAAAAAAGAATTATGAGAATGGCAAACACAGTTTAATGAGAATTTGAGGACAGAATGTATCTATCGATTTAACTTTTTTTATTTCTCTTCTCATCCTTTAAGGGATCGTGTCCATCATGACTCTCTCCGGTCTGGCGTATGAGCGCTACATCCGTGTGGTTCATGCCAAGGTCATTGACTTCCCCTGGGCTTGGAGGGCCATCACGCACATCTGGCTGTACTCTTTGGCCTGGACTGGAGCTCCTCTCCTGGGATGGAACCGCTACACGCTGGAAGTCCATCAGTTGGGCTGCTCCCTCGACTGGGCTTCCAAAGATCCCAATGATGCTTCCTTCATTCTCTTTTTCCTCCTCGGATGCTTCTTCGTCCCTGTGGGTGTCATGGCCTACTGTTATGGAAACATCTTGTACACTGTGAAAATGGTGAGGAGAACAGGCGCAACAATGGGCTTAGCTATAATAACAGTCATTTTCTCACTGGCCTGTCTGGATGTACCAGATATATATTTCCTGTTACCTGATGCACTAGAAACATACTAACTACTGAGTTTTCTACCTAGATAGGAGGTTCTTCATAATTGCTTCCATAGATAAGGTTTTGCATGTGCAAAGTTGATTGAATATTTGCTAATTGTATTTTTTTTTTACTCCTTTGTTGAATTTCCTATTTCAAATTTATGTGGGAGGACAAACTTACTTGATCGTCCCACTTCATCGATTTATCAGTCCAAATTTATCAATTATTAGTACTATAATGGTATTGCAAGCCATTTTTCATTCTTTGTACGCAAATAATTTTAAACATAAACGGTGCAACAGTTTCAAACTTAAGAACTATTTTCACTTGATTGAGCTTCAAATTAAATATTATTTTAATGATTTCGATTGTCAAAAGTCTCTCCAGTACTTACCCCTTCCCCTACCCCTTGGAGTTTCATAACTCCAAAATCATCACCCAATATGGCATTTCAAGGGAATTTCATTCAGTTCTTCAAAGTGTCTACAATCCCATCTAATTAAAAACTATAGTGTGTTTCACAATTTCAAATTTTATTCCAAATATATTTTATCGACCCTTAATTGATCTCCAAAAATTTTTTCCTCACTTGTCATCTCATTTCTGATCTGTGATTTGCATATGGCACCTTACAGTTTCTTTCTTTCTGTCTTTAACCTTCATCATTCTCTCTTGTTCTTTTATAAACACACTGTCAAGCCGCTGTGATTTATCAGTGCATAGGTGCCGACATGCTGCTGTTTAATGGGCTCTTTCCACTAAAAGCCATATTGTCTGAAAGTGCCTTCAGCAAATGAGCAAGCGACGGTGATTGTGTATGTAAATAGCTTGCGATTTTCATCAGCAGTTACTGTGCAACAGATTTTATCGGTGTGCTGTCCAGATGGGGGAGAACATAACCGCACCAACATGAGTGATTGTGTGCTTACCGCAAACTGAAGTGTGCAGTCTTTTCTCTTATCTTAGCTTTGTGTACAGAGGCAGCTTGAATTAAGCTATTTGTAGGTTGATTCCCATGGAAAGCATTCTGCCCAAAACAGTAACACTGCTTGATCCAATGGCATATGTTTGGGACAGGGCGAGTGTTCTGCAAAAACTGTTATGATTTTTTTATAAGTGGTCCAAAAATGTCACACTTCACCTGTAAGCAGTTTATGTGTACATTTGCCTTTGAGCTTGTGTGTTAAACTTTCCAAAAGGTTTTGCACACAAAGAAAAGACTATGCTATTTATTGACTATGCTATAACAGGCATGATTAATATGATGTACCTGCCTGAGACTCCAGTCATTCTGTGGCATAGGAAATATTTATTTAATAGAGTCTATTTAAGAGAGAGTTTATTTAGCCTGACATATGGACAGTTTTGCAATTCAGCCAAGGTACTTGCGATTCATTTCAATCACCACACTGCAATATTCACTATCATTTAAACGTTTTTAAAGAAGTTTTTTTAAGAAATTAATGCTTTCATAATATGAGTTAATTATAATAAGAGATGTTTCTTGAGCAGCAAATCAGCATATTATAATGATTTCTGAAGGATCATGTGACACTGAAGAATAGAGTAGGGTGCTCAAAATTTTGCTTTGCATCACATGAATAAATTGCATTTTTATATATTAAAATAGACAATAAAATAAAAATTGAAAATTAAAAAAATATATAGATTTCATTGTACCTCCAGTGTGTTTGATCGGTTTCTTGATTATTCTCTTCCTTATGAGTAAATATAGTTAAGTATGCCAGGAACTGCTTGGAAAAAAATACATAAATGATTCAGGAAATAAATAAATACATACATGCATTGGTGAATCAAGCACCTGAATGAATCAGGGAATCAATAAATGCATGAATGAATAAGTACAATTTGAAGTTATTCATACAGTAGAATTGTATACATTGATATTTTACAACATTTTAAAGCATATTCCACCAAAGGGCAGTTTAATATTAACTCGTAAATTAAAAAGTTATTTAAATGTGGCCAGTCAAAGGCAATAAATTACACACTTAAATTCATACATACGTATGCAAATCTTAAGCTAAATTCTTGATGTCAGTTAATCTAAAATAATGATTAAATCTGTGAATCAACGATGGATTTGTATATACCTGGCAGTGTCAGTAGCATGACAGTTTTAATTGATCCATGACAAAAGGAAAAACAGCTCAAACATGACTTTACTGGGTTGGGAAACCATCTTCTGATAAAGTGATTTCAGGAGAAATCTTTGACCAGCTGTTCACATCATCACCATTGCGCCCCCAAATGCTGACCCAGTTCTGTGTCAGTTACACAATGCCAGGCATCTTGAGAGATGCTCAGTCAAACTCAGCAAATTTTATTGCCATCCTTGCAGCTGCATAATGATGAATGAATGAATGAATGAACGAATGAACGAATTAATGAATGAATGCATGCCTCAGAGAACATAATGTGTTTAATTAAAGATGCATCATTAGAGATTTAAAACCATGATGCTTTCAAGCAGGGCAGCATAGGACCTCCATCCAAATCCATTCACCTTGGTAAAGTATATCTTTATCATCAGCAAACATTATGTGCAATATTCATTTAAAGTCTTAGTATGTCAGCCTATAGTCTGACTATGGAGTTTTTTCTATGAACATATAGATTGTTGATATGGTTGTATGAATTGGGAGAAGTTTTATTGTCAGAATTAATTTGACTGATAATCAGTGCGGTGCTAGTAATTCTATTCTAATATATCAATGATCTTTTCTGTTCCCTAGAATAGTTTTAGAATTCTGATATTTATGGTTGAATTTTGTATTATGTTTAAATTTCACCCACATTTTTAGCAATGTTATTTTTGCAGCATATCATTATTTTTGCATGTCCTTTTCTAGTTTTTAATTTTCCTTATGAAACAGATTAAAGAAAATCTTACTTTTCAAATCATTTGTATTAAAACTCATTTTTAAAAAACACAGAACTGAGTTCTGAGAACTGAGAGAACTGAGTGAAAAGCTTTATTAGGTCTCAAGATCTAGATTTTTTTTCCTTTTCTTTTTAATGATATACAAATTTTTTCACACGGTATCAAAAATCAGGTTGACTAAAGCCATGTTCTTTTTTCCAGGACATGCAGTAATATATTCTTTAACATGAAGAGGTTTTATGACAGAATGTCTTTGTTCTTTTCCTGTAGCTGCGCTCTATCCAGGATCTGCAGACTGTTCAGACAATAAAGATTCTGCGATATGAGAAGAAAGTGGCGGTGATGTTCTTAATGATGATTTCCTGTTTCCTGGTGTGCTGGACACCCTATGCTGTGGTCTCCATGATGGAGGCTTTTGGCAGGAAGAGTGTCATCTCCCCCACGCTTGCTATTATTCCCTCTCTCTTCGCCAAATCCAGCACTGCCTACAACCCCGTCATCTACGCTTTCATGAGCAGAAAGGTCAGCAGAGGTCACTTCATTCTGATGGAAGGGTATTATTTAGTCAGGTCTGGTGATCCTCACAGATACAAACTTTACAAGTCAACATACAGTGTTTCTGTGAACTGTCAAATTGTATAAGAGATAACCTTTGATATTTTAAATAAATGTAGAGTAACAAGAAAATAAATAAATATTCCTTTAAATAATAAATGATAAAAAAAAAAAAAATTAGATACTATTTTATAATTCGTTTAACAACATTTTATCTATTTTGGAGTAGAATGATTTTTTTAATGAAAAATAAAATACTATAAAAAGTTAGAAACATGAAAATCTTTTTCCTATTGTGTAATATTAAAGGAATATTAAATGTTTTTCATCATTGATCATTTAATTTAGTATTTTATTTTATGAAATGTGGAATTGCTCAGACAGAGTCTCATACTTAAAGTAAAACTGAATAAATAAAGATGTCAGCAGAATGTAGAGTGCAAAAAGAGATTTTTTTTCAAGGTTTTAAATAAAGATTATTAAATTAACTTAAAATTTCCTATTTAATTCAATCTATGAAATTTACTAGCAATTTCCTGGTAAATTAGTATTAAAAATAAATCCTAACCCAATTTGTTTTCAGGGTATTTAAACAGGTGATTAAATTTAGTTTAAAGTCTTTGTAGCGTTTATCTGCATTTAAAAAAAAATTAATATAGAAATTGTATTCATAAATTGCTGGTTAATTTCACAAATAATTACAAAGAATCTGCAAACAACACATTGAATTAAACATTGAATTTTGAAGTAGAAAAAACTGATAGTATTTTGTTGTGCAAAGTATTTTAATAATCTTTGTGTGTGTGTGTATATGAAGCTTACTTTTTTGTGATTGGTCAGTTTCGCAGGTGCATGTTACAGATGCTGTGTTCTCGTCTGGCCACTCTGCAGCACAGCATTAAGGACCGTCCCCTCGCCCGCATCGAACGTCCTGTACGCCCTATTGTGATGTCACATAGCCGTCCTGACCGGCCCAAAAAGAGAGTGACCTTCAACTCATCCTCTATCGTGTTTATCATTGCTAGCAATGACACTCATCCTCTGGATATTACCTCCAAATGCAATGATGAACCAGATATCAATGTAATTCAAGTTCGACCGCTTTGACACTTGCCACTAGTGCCATTGAAGAACGACGGTGGAGTTCATTAACATCACACTAATTTCATGTTTATAATATACAAAGGATACAGAATCATGTTATTTATACATAACTATGGAAAAAAGTATTTTTTAATTGTTGTAGCAGTAATGAAACATAAACAGACTTTTTTGTGTTCCCAATCAAGATTTGTGTGAATTTTGTCAACTGTAAATGCTGTAAGTATTTGATCAATTGTGTTGCTTTTCCATCTTTTCGGACACTGAAACTTCCAGCTTCACCCAGTTTCATGGGATGGTGAGATATCCGCAGCTTAGATTGCTCTGTCCATGAGCAGAATACATTAGTGAGTGTGCTCAGATAGATTAGCAGCACAATGTTAGTACAAGGACGGGATATTTGTCAAAGACTGCAGCACTTTGTACACAACGTCAGTCAAGTCCACAGCGCCCCCTGGAGGAAGCACTGTGTGTGTCCTATTTGACAAACAAGCCAAACATCACTATTTCTACTGCTCAATATTTAGATTAGTGCTTTGAGCGAACCCCTAAATATCAAACTTGGTTGAGTTTACCTCAAATTTCTTTGCTTCTTGAGAAGAGCTGTGTTTACACTTTTCTGTTATAGAGAATATACTTAAGATTGGCAAGGGTTTAGAGATGTTCCTCACTGCAGAACACGAGATCCAGGGGGCAAGCCTGGAATCCAGATCCAACTCAACCTGCACCTGACATATCCCTAAACCCACCCATCTCCACCCCATAGATGTGGATCCAGCCTTGCCCCCTGGATCTGTGTTCTGCAGTGAGGGCCTACTGGAGGTGTAGCAAAGGTTTGAGTTTGCCATTGGTGGGTAGATGACGCAGACAACAGACATTTAATTGTTTGATCAAAATTATCGTTACAATTTAGAAGTTGTTGGATTTTAGTAGTGACATTCTTAAATCCGAAGTTCCGATCTGAATCAAATAAAGATTCACGATCACCATCATTTCAGATAGGGACTTAAGAGTTTAAGGCTAGAAGGGAGACAGCTGTGGCTTCTGGGTATGTACATATCAATATAGATTATTTTTTGTCGCACTGTACAACATTTCCTATTCTTGCATTATTGTAAAGGGTAGTTTAGGATTGGGGTAGGTGTAGATGTTAATAAAACACAATCTAATAGGAAGAAAATAAAAATGTATTATTATTTAACAGTCAGAGCTGTATTTATCCACAAACGACTTCGGAGCGCAGTTCGCGAACCATTCAATACACAAACCCACTTCGAAATTCTGATCTGAATCGAAAGCTTCACCAAGCCACATTTCCAAGTCTCGATTTGAATAAAATGATTCGCGAAACTTAAAGTTTCCAAATAAATCACGAACTCACTCTGATTTGCTTTTCGCTCTTTGAAGTCCTGATCTACATTAATATGACCAACTGCACCTCAAAATGCATCTTAAAGTGGAACAATTAATAATCAGCCTTATGCAGCATTGTCTATTATCTAGTTATATTCACTAAATAGATTGACTACTGCAGTTCAGTTGATGACAATTCAATAGGAAATCAGTTGAAAGCATCCTGTCATCTCATCTCATTGAAGTGAATCTTACACTTATCAGTAGTCTATATTATAATCAATATGTTATACTGTTATCTGATCTTGGCCTACAGGGATGGAGAGTGGGCCTATTTTAGTTAGCGTACATGTAGGCATATTTAAAATACGTATTTGAAAGTGTTACATTGTTGATTGCGTGGATTTGAATAGGAATTTGAAGGTTTTTTTATGACCAATTAAACCTTAAATATTAAAATCAGATACTGAATAATGACTAAAAACATAAGCTGAAAAGAAGCAGTGGTGCTTTTATCATTTTAAGAAAGGGATTTATGATACTAAAAAGACAATTGAATGAGCAACTGCCTGTTTGAGTGGGCAGAGAGCATCTGTTATCTCATTTATGGATTATGCCTTGCTGAGGATTTGTGGGTTAAATGTGAATGAGGATTAATGTGAGTTTTTACATGACAGTGAAAGACCATCAGGAGGACTTAATATTTCTCCCGCCCTAAAACTAGAGTATGACATTGCTTTTGTTGCACTAAAAGTGAGATACCTAGACCGCAAAAAAAGCTGAAGAGTTGCGGCAATCCATGAACAAAAGATTTTATTCAGTCACATTCAACTTATTTAGAATCTACAAGAACAGACAGTGATCAGCTTGACTTTTTAAATTAATTAAAACCAAAGAAATGATATGTGCTAAGAGATCCCAACACCCACACATGATATATAAAGTAAAAGCAAACCTGAATTAGAACTGAAACAGAATTATACATCCATTACAACAACTTCAAGGTCATGGTGACTTATTAAAAGGTATGTTCTGGATTCAATACATGTTAAAGGAATGCAAGACGGTTGATAATCACAGAAAATATAGAATAATCTCCATTTAAAATGGAAGTACATGGGACCAGGAACTAAATATTAAAATGTATAAATGTTTAAGAGAACTATTCCCAGTTCTAAAAATACAAAATAAACAACTTTTGGAACTCAAACACTTAATGTTTTACAGAATAATTCAGCATAAGTCAGCATTCTTGCTGCTCAAGTCTTGAGCTGGTAAAATCTACACCTTGAATGCCATGCAAGTCACTTTTTTATATTAAAGCATGATGAGAAGATAAGTGCTATAACAACCACACCAGCAACATTTCTGCTTTAAACCATCTGGAATGCTGGCCCATTATAACCCAATTTTAAGTGCACTACATTGACAAACTACTAAAAATTATTTTCTGTGGTAATCAACATCATAACACAAAACGCAGGGCATTTTTTATTTAACTTGTATTGAACAAGACTTCAATTCTGGTCCAGTACAGACCCATGAAAGATCTTTTGGGAGTTTCTCCTTTGACGTGACATGGCTACTAAACATCAACACAGGGTTTAGAAGTGCTTTAAGGCGAGTATACGGCTCCAGAGGTCCTCTGCAGTGATTCTGGGGAGTTTGTGAGAGTATCTGAAAAAGACATACGTCCCTCCTGCAGCAGATACAGCTCCACACAGCCACAGACCTTGAGTGATCACCTGCAAAAGACCAGAAAGACCATTAGTTATTTTACTATACTGTGAAAAATGTAAACAACTTTTTAAATCCAAGTTTTAGGTGAACAATGTAGGCTACTAACAACATCAGCAGTGAATGACAATTTCCGATGTAAAGAAATAGGCTTTTACAATTATAGGCTATGCTACAGTTCAATAAAAAAAAAAAAAAAAAAAATTTACAATAAAGAAACACTGAACAAAAACATATATTGCAAAAAAAAAAAAAAAAATCTTGAACTTTCTATTTATTAAATAATCCTGAAAATGTATCATGGTTCCCACATTTTTTTATATATATATAAATATATAATTAATAATAATAGCTGATTTCTGAAGGATCATGTGACACTTAAGACTGGAGTAATGATGCTGTGCATCAAATAAAAATTTGGCTTAAAATAAAATTTTAAAATATATTAAAATTGAAAAGGTTTCATGACAATATTGCTGTTTTTACAGACTTTTTATCAAATAAATGCAGCCTTGGTGAGCAAAAGATTCAAAATCAGATATTTAGATTAACAAATTATGTGTGTTTCACACACAAAAGAATAGTCAAATCTAGTGCATTGCATTGTGGAATACAGTTTGCTGCTAAAGCATACATTTCAGCAAAAAAAAAAAAAAAAAATACAGGATTGGTCTTCACCTTATTTTGCCAATGCCAGCGCTTCACCGCTTCGTGGTACCGTGTTCTGGTAAATGTAACCTAAGAAGCATGTAATACACCATACGAATTAGTGAACTAACCACCAACTAAAAACAAGATGATACAGAACACAGAAAGGAAGGCTCTTACCATTGTGTAAAGTGGGATGATTGTTTTTGGCATGATGAAGTGAAGGAAATTGTCCAGGTATTTTCGAAACAGGAAATATCTGGAATTGACGTGTGCTCTCATCTGCGACACAGATCACATCATGAGCGAAGCTAACGGCAGCATTTAATGTTCTAGCTCTTGGTCTGGCCTTAACCTCTTGAAAACAAATGTGTGTGTCTGTATCTTCACCCTGCCATCAGTCTGTGATCAGACCTGTGTCACTGTGGCCAGTATGTCACATGCAATCATCTGGACAGACTCATTACTGCTGCTGCGTGAGTGTGTGTTTGTTCTGTAATGTATGTGTGCTTACTACTTAATGAACAGAAAAACCCATGACCTTGATGTTGCTAGCTCTACGAGGCGCTACAGGAATATATTATATCCTCTATTCAGTTATTTTTAGCTTGAATATTTTCATCCATCCATCAGGATTTATCTTTACAGTTCATACATCCTCATTCCCATTCAAAGTAACAAAAGCCACCTGCTCTCTAATTACTCTTGGGGTTCTTTGACTGGTATGTGCAGCGCCGCTTCAGTTCGAACACAACTGTTGTCAAATGAATGAAATGGAAGTCATGTGACAGCACTTGGTGTTCAGATACAGTATTGCATGGCCTACCTCTACATAGTTGTACATGGCCAGGTCAGCGATGGCGTGGTCGTCAGGTACACGGACTCTGGTGTATTTTTCAAGCACAGCAGCTGCAGGCAAAGCATATTCAAAATAATTTAATTTAATCTGCAAACAAATATTTGGCATTCCTTAGATCTCTCTTAGAGTTTATTTAACAGTACTGCTAATTACTGATGTTACTCTGGGATGTTCCAAACAGTACTTGATTTATTTAAAATTATACGTTTTATTATGTTTATTATATAAATAAGGGAGAAGATTAAAATAAATGTATAACATTTTTTTTATTATAATTTAATTAATAAATTCCTTTCATCTCAGAAATTTTGGGGGGTTTATTGTCTTACCAAGGTTTTCATTCAACTGGTCCATGATCTCGTCAAAAACTAAACAATCCTCAAAGCCCTGTGAAACAAAATAAAATAATGACACATTTATTGGTTATTAATTTTATTTCACTTTGCTGAAAATTTCAATCTGCAAGACCATCAATGACTACATTTACAAGCTCCCAATTTTTTTAATAAGATCCATATCAGGGTTAGTATAGTTAACTAAATGTGTGTGTGTGTGCGTGTGTGTGTGTGTGTGTGTGTGTGACCCTGGACCACAAAACCAGTCATAAGTAGCACAGGTATATTAGATTGTTATCAGTAGCCAAGAATACATTTTATGGGTCAAAATTATACATTTTTATTTTATGCCAAAAATCATTAAGATATTAAGTAAGGACCATGTTCCATTAAGATATTTTTTAAATTTCATTTCGTAAATATATCAAAACTTAATTAGTAGTATGCATTGCTAAGGACTTGCATTAGGACAGTTTTCTCTATATTATATATTTTTGAACCCTCAGATTCCAGATTTTTAAATAGTTGTATCTCAGCCAAGTATTGTTCAATAGCAAAACATACATCAATGGAAAGCTTATTTATTATTGTATAAATCCCAGTTTTTCAAAACATTGACTTTTATGACTGGTTTTGTGTTCCATGGTCACATATATAATTTCAGACATACTACCAAACTACCAAAAATGAATTTTAAAATAGACCTAAAAACTAATTCAAACTAAGATACTACTACCTACTAAAGTAACACTGGTCCATGTTCAGGTCAAGCTTTTATTGAGTACAAAGATGTTTGCATGCTCCAGAACTATTGGAACATTTCTGTATACTGTTAATCAGATTTCATCTGGTGTTCAGGTTATGTTTACATCACTGGGAGAAATTACAGCTGGAGACTTATTGAAAAAACTGAAGCATTTTGATGAGTATGAATATCCTCTCCAACCCCCACTTACTGCATTCATGCCTTGACCATAGAAAGGAACCACAGCGTGGGCCGCATCTCCCATAAGAACACACTTATCAAAGAGATGATACGGGGAGCACTTCACCGAGACCATGGCCTGAGCCGGCAGCCGGAAGAAATCCTGTTTTAGAGCCTCACTGTGAAAACACAAAGACACACTCAGTCCATAACATACATGCATATATAACACTGGCACGTCTGTTTGTGGCACAGTGACTCACGGCTTAATTATGTTAATTATGACATTCAATGTAGGACAATCTCATTCAAAGCATTCTGTTAATTAAAAAAAGAAAAACAACATTTTTAGAATTACAATCTGAACAATAACACTGACAAGTTACTCATATAATATAAAATCCGGAAACTGAATATGCTATATTAAGGTCATATGTTGTTTCAAATTCGTTTGACTTATAATTCAGTAAAAAAAAGGGCACTATTAGTCACCATTTACTGCATTTTATTGGGATACAATAAAGCAAATGTGACTGGGACTTTTATTATGCCTAATATCTCCTTTTTGTTTCAAAGAAGAAAGAAACACATGTCTTGAGTTAATGATGACAGAATATTTTATTTCTGGGTGAAATATACTTAAAAAAAATAATAATATCATACTCTACCATTCCTACTCCAACCATAAAATAAATTCAGCAAGGATGCATTAATTTAATCAAAAATAATGGCATTTATAATGTTACAAAATATAAGCAGCACAACTGTTTCCAGCATTGATAATAATAAGCAAATCATCATCCCAGTACTGTATCTCCTTCATATTAAAAAGCCACCCGCTGGGCTGTGTCTGTTAGACTGCAGTTTCACACCTCACTGAGAAAAGAACGAAGCAGAAAGATTGACAAGAGACTGAAAGAGAGACAGAACAAACTGTACTCACATTCCTATTAGAGGTATGGAGTCAGGAAAGTATTTCTGAAAGAAACGGATGACCTCGTCACCGGAGCGGATCTTCTCGAATTCTTCAAAGGGCATGAAGAGTGTGCATGTGAACGTCTTGTCCTTAAAAAACCCAAATCAAAAGAAACATGATTTTCTGCCAGGAAAACCACAATATAACCACAGCAAAAGATTATAATGCACTTTCAAAACACCTTCGGAGGAAATACTTGTACAGAAAATGTGAGACTTTTTGCATTTGCATGAAAACCACACTATACATAATACCCAGCACTAAATCAACAGCAAAAAAACAAACTAATAAATAGTTAATCCCCCAAAACATTTTTAAATAATAATAATAATAATAATATACAGTAATAGCAAAAACTAATAATAATAATAATAACAAAATACTTATACTACTAATAATAAATACTACTACTATTTATGATAATAATAATAAAACACTAGATAACAAGTTTACAAAAACTTAAAATATTTTTTACAATTTTATAATCATAGTAACAACAATGAAAACACCAGGTAATAGATATTCACAAAAAAGTTAATAAACAGTAAAATAATGAAATATTCTGTAGTTTAAAAAACAATATATTGAAAATTGTAATATTGTAATTGAAAAAGTATAATAATGTAATTAAAAATAACAATATATGAGTAAAACACAATGAAAAAGATTACGTGACCTTACCAAGTTGGGCAGGGCAATCATCATGAAAGTGTTTCTGGGCCAAATGTGCAAGTAATTGGGCTCCATTGCAAACTTAGAGGGCACAGAGAGAACGAGATGTGAGCAGATAAAATGATGGCAGATATGTATTGAAGATAAGATTGTTGTGACACCTACATCTCCGTCTTTAGGAGGCATGGTGAGCTCCATGTACCCGTGGGGAATGTATGTCTGGCTGTAATTGAAACGACTTTGCCGTAGGTACTGCTTCCTGACGGCAGAGAAAGCTCCATCACAGCCTACAATCAGATCAGCTTGGATATCCTTCTTCTGGCCATCAGGTCTGTTCAGAGACAAAACCTCTGCTGAAATATAATCTGATTCACACTCAATATACAAACACGCACATACATTTACACATGACCCTCTTGGGCAGCCAAACCTGATCTGTGACTGAAGATATGTTTAAAAAAGCTTTTCAAAAGTTTAGTTCACCTAAAAGTGAAAACTTTGTGCTCAACGAAAAGAAATATGGGTTTGGAATGACAATAAGTTGGGTAAATAATATTGTTGATATATATATTTTTTTCAAGTCTGTATAGTTTTATTTATTTATTTTTATATGTATTTATATATTTATTCATTTTTGTTTATTTCATGTTAACTATTTAACTTAAAGTTAAACTAAACAACAAGAAATTCAAGTAACTAAATTGTTATTTTAAGACTTTTTTACGACAGAAACTGTGACTATTACTTTACATGGCACCCAAGGTATTTTAAACAAAATCACGGTATTATTCACTCCCCAAAATGGAGACAGAATGTGATTACAGTTTACCCAACGAAGGTCATCGTTCCCGATTTTGGACTCCAGTCCTGCAGCTTGTGATCAAAGTTCAGTGTAGTGTTTGGATATGTGTCTGCCGCTGCAAGAAAAAAAATTCAATTCTGTATGTTTATTCAGTAAATAAAAGGAATAAGATTCAAACTGGATTGATTTCTTGATACTAAACTCATTTCTGCTTAAATTAACTAACTTTTAGAAATGGCATTCACAAGTTTGCAACCTGCCATTCAGAAGTGTGGGGGTTAATTGTTTCTAAAGGAAATTAATACTTTTAAGGCCTGTTCACACCAAGAATGATAACTATAAAGATATAGCTCTAAAAATCTAAGAATATCAGAGTCCACACCACAACTATAACAATAAAGGCACAGAGAAACTATACCATTGGAATCCCTTTCAAAACAATTTTTTTCCAGGTGATGAATGAAAAAAACATTGACAGCCAATCAGCATCAATCTTGCTTTCTCGAGAATGTCCACTAGTGTGTACACTAATATCTTTATCTTTATAGTTATCGTTCTTTTTGTAAAAGGGTCTTTATTCAGCAAGGAGACACTGAATCGCTCAAAAATGAAAGCAAAGACAAAAAATTTATGTTTCAAAATAAATGCTGTTCTTTTAAACTTAATATTCATCAAAGAATCCTGAATAAAAAAAGTATCACGGTTTCCACTAAACTATTAAGTAGCTCCTTTCCAGCTTTGCCATCACAGGAAAAAATTACATTAAAAAAATATTTAAATAGAAAACATATATTTGAAATTGTAATAATATTTCACAATATTACAGTTTTTACAGTAGTTCAAATAAATGTGGCCTTGGTGAACATAAGAGACTTCTCCAAAAATATTTAAAAATGGAAAACTTTTTCACAAAACTTTTCAAAATTAAACTGGATATTCAAAAAAGGGACTTGATTTTATCCATTAGTGACTGATTAAATCCCAAAAAGTGGGCAAATGAAAAGAGGACTTGAAACAAAAAATATTTGAGGCCATTTGGGATTGATATGCAAATAGGGTCGTATATCTTCAAAATAAACTAGGTCATTTAAAAAAAAAATGAAGGTACATGAGGTACCATATAATGTATAAAGTGGCACATTAAGTGTTTCAAATGGTTGTTTAAATGAACTGTCACCTGTTAGCAGCTCCTTGTTGAGGTTAGCTCTGTCCACAGAGAGGATGTACTACAACAGAAAGAACAGTCATATTTCGGGAACTTCCAGTTTAGAGTCAGTCAGCCGTGGAGAATCTATCATGCATGTTCTGGATTATCTGGGATATTTTAAATCTGAAATGATGGATTTATGACAGCCATGGAGTTCAGTCACCTGAAAGGCACTATAATCTACAGCTTAGATGTCACAACTGTTTAAAAGCACCTTGACGCACATTGTTTGCAGCAGTGAGTGTGTATTGTGAGGGGATTACATAGTAGTAGCAGCAATAAACTAATGGTTTAAAAGCAGTTCTGTTTCAGTCCATCTGGTGATTTCCAATCAACATAATCCCCGCAAACCTCATCAGGAACAAAATGAACACACAAACTGGGCCAGAGAAAACTGAGCTTTTCATCTCAGCTGTTTTCAAAGCATATTTAGGGCTGTTTTGTTGCAAAGATGAAAGAATGTCTCACGTGTTAAACAGGATATTTAGTTGTGTTAATCAGTTGTTCTACAACTGGTTCTTCTTCATTATAAATATTTAATATTGGACATTTAAAAAAACTATTTTTTTTGAAAAATGGTGAATAATAAAATTACATATAAAGGCTCAAAATATGCACATGCATTAAGATGCAATTATTTAAATGATATACCTCCTACTTCTTATTAGTTTCTTTGTTCATAAATTTCAATGATATTATGATGACCTACACAGGCCTAAAATGCAATTGTATTAATTATGCAAAATTACTTCAATTGTATACCTCTTTTTCTTAATTATTTTTTGTTTATAAATGTTGATATACAGGCTCAGAAAACAAATTTATTAATATGAAAAATAATTCAAATTATATACCACTCACTATTTTGTTCTTTCTTTCATAAATTTCAATTATATTCTAATGACCTTTACAGACCCTAAACTACACATTTATTTATATGTAAAATTATACAAATTATATGTTTTATTCATACTAATAATAATTATTATTAATAATATTTTGTTCATAACAACCTGTCCATGTTCACTTGCATTCAGATTTCTGTCAAACTACTGTAGTCTTATTTATTCCACATTTATAAAAGTTAGACTTGTGTAGATGTGTCAGGAAACCAAATGTGCTGATTTCTCATAAAAAGAAATGCCAAAGTCCTAATTGCCACTATTATGTGTGCATTATGATTGTAATGATTAACAAACTGGTTTGAGGGGAGATGGGTGTATTGACTCTGCTGGGGTCACTGGTCACGTATCAGCACACAGACTCAAAGCATGAATGTATGTGTGATGTAAATGTTCTCAACTAGTGGGTAAATAACCCTGTAACTGTGCAACAACTTTACTGCAATCTGTCATGTGACTGTGCATTTCTGAAACACTGAGATAAAGATCCAGAGGATAGCCATTTGAAGTTGTATATGTTTGTGTGAATATGAATGTGTAAATCTGAAAATATGTACTGTTACCTGTCCCTTTTTGCCATAGGGTATTGGAGAGCGTTTTCCATTCAGATTATGGATCATTCGGGCATGCATTGGAATGCCTTTAGAGACTATCTGTAAAATTAAAAAAACACATGACAATATATATATGCACACAGTCTCAATGATCTACACTACCGTTCAAATGTTTGGGGTCAGTAATGTTTTATTATACTCACTGAGGCTGGATTTATTTAATAAAAAAAATACAGTTGAAACAGCAATACTTTGAAATAATATTAGATTTTTCTTATGTAATATATGAATTCATGTTATGAAATTTTCAGCATCATTTCTCCAGTCTATGATCCTTCCGCAATCATTCTAAAATTCTGAAATGCTGCTCAATAACCTTTTTGTTGTTGTTGTTGTTGTTGTTTTTGTTTTTTGGATCCTTTCACAAATATAGTTCATAAGAATGGCATTTATTTGAAATGTAAATTTACTGTCACCTCTAATTAAATCAATACATATTTGTTGAATAAAAGATCAAATAAAATACGATTTTATATATATTATACAATTCATTGAGGCACAATATTTGGAACTAAAGCCAGAGAGCAATGAAAAAATTAAAATTAAAAAAAAAATTTAGTTGAAGCCCCTTACCAAAACGTAACGCTAAAATCTCAATTGAAAATGATCGGGGTTGATGGGAATATTGTTGCAGGACCAACAAAAGCTGTTGCTCCAGGCAGATGTCCTATTTGGGTAAATCATGTTATGTACATTAAATACAAGAGCTAACAACAGCTCCATCCGTCCACCTTATGCCTCTAAAGCTTCAGACTGTCTGTCACACTCTGTCAGATATGAAAATCATGTTAACTCAGGATTGAGTTCATACAGTATCCCTGACCTGGCATTTCTGGCTCTGTCGAGCTGAAAAATCACATAGTGTAAAATAACCAAATCACAGAGAGACAGGACTCTGTGTGCTAACCATATACAATTCAATCCTTCCTATCAAAACTCTAAGTTTGACTGTGTATGTATTGAGTGCAAGCATTTGACCTAGTTTCACATGGTCAGACTTCCTCATAGTACTTTCAACACTTCCCTCTGCGGAAAAGCCAGAGAATAACTCAGTCATCACAGAATTCATGAGTTCTTACTGTAAATACTGTACTACTGGTTACCAAGATGTTTATTAATAAGCAACCGCATGCTTATATTTTTCCTAAAAGTGTGAATCGTGATAGAAAAATGCTAAACAATAAACCCAGCTCCAAGGGGATTGTCTCTTTAATAAGTGTACTAAACTGTAAGCCACTGTATTGATCAAAGCATCTGCTAATGGCTTCTTACTACTTGATCGAAACACTGTGCTATTATTAAATAAACTGCCTAGTGTCTACGAAAATGTTGAATATGATGGCTTTAACAACTATTTAACAACAGCTTTTTTATAAAGTGGAGACTTATGTATGTAAAATCTGAATAAATGCATGCTACAAGCGCTTAACTTACACAAAAAAACAATGATAAAACCCACCTTATCCTCCATTCCCACATGTTTCAAGGCCTGGCGCCCCCTATGTGACAAAGCCAAGTTGATGCTTCGACCTTTCACGACTTTTGCTTGACGAATATCTAACAGAACAAAAGTTTAAACGAGGAGGTTAGGAATGCATTTGAAGTTAGGAAGACATTTGAAACCATATATCTGTACATTATGAGAATGTGGTGGTCTATAATTGTCTAAAATCCTTCCACAATATTATAACTGAGCTCAAATTGTTTTGAAGTGTGCGCCGTATGAATAAAGAGTGGAGTGATATAACTGAGATGCAGAATGACAGCCTTAAAGTAAAGTTTTGATTAATGCTAGTGTGAGAGAGATAGCTCATGTTTTCACCTTCTCTGGATTCATAGACTGCAACGTCAAATCCTCTTTTGGCGAGGAAGCAGGCAATCAGCGATCCAACCTAAATTGACAGGGTTAGAATAAGAAATAGATTATTTATGACAACATAATTCCATGTTTTTGGATATACCATGTTAGTACAATTTTGTACATTGAAATATATTGGAGTTCAATGTAAATACTATATCATGGTAGGCTTTAAGAAAATGGCAATTATTAACCACAATATGTTAATAACTGTACTATGATTCAGTAAAAGTACATTTTTGTATAATAATGTTTATACATAGGGTTTCAGAGGATCTAAAAAGCTTGCAATGGCATAATTTTCCCTTATAAACTTGTACTTAAAGCATATTAAGGAAAGAGAAGACTTTTGGATGATTTTACTTTAATAATTTTTATCTCAAATATCTATATAAAAGGGTACTGCTGAACTTTCTGAGGCCAGGGCTTTACATAGACACTGGCTGACCGACACAGGTTTAAACAAACAATATATTATTTACAGACAATATGCTTATGCTTTGTGTCAAGTGCAGTATTATTGGTCATATTTTATCATCAGTCTTTTTATGTCCCCTTTAAGCATGAGATCAGAAGATCAAACCATTAACGAAGGAAACATTTAACTCAAAGTCAGTTTATGCAACTATAAACGCATAAAAACACTTGATGAAAACATAAACACCCCCATAACTCATTGAATATATTCATAAGCCATTAACTGTGTTACAGAAAGAGTACAGGCTACATTTAATTTAATGTAAATTTAATGTATGTATTTAATTAAAATAATTCTTGTCAGATTACCCTTGCATAAATAACTATAAAGTGCATAGAATAATGTAAAAAATGTAATACAGTCATGAATCAATCTTCACCACATCTGTAATAGAATATTTACAGAGTTTCATAACCACTTTGTCAATCATTAACGTTCACCTGGTGCAAGTTATAGTAGAATTATAGTATACCTGTATTACTGTGATTAACAAAGATCATTTTAAAATAATTGTCCATTTTATTTTACTTTTCATAGGAAACATTCTCTGTACCCATAGAAATATAACAGACCACCTGAGTCCAACTTTTCTTTCATTTAGAGGTCATTTTCTGTGATTTCAAAATTTTTAATGTCTTGATAGATAGAGACATTGACAGAGACGGTAGATAGTGATTGAGAGAATTCAAAGATATGTAATCAAGTCATAAAGATCAAGTGTTTCTCACCAAACCGCCTCCCACCACCGCGATCACTTTCCTCTCACTGCGGCTGGATTCATGTGTGTGCGTGGAAACACTGTCCATGATGATTTACAACACTAAAGTGTTCAGAGTTAAACGGCTATGCTGGAATCAGTGCGTGAATGAGTTTCTGAGAGTTTTCAAGAAGGGGGTTTCTGGTTATGAAGGAGGAGCAACACAAAGTCAAACATCGACAGCCGGATCAACAGGTCGTCGTTTATCAGCCCTTCAGTCTGTATGTCAGAATGGAATTACATTTCAGTTGGAACAGATATGAAACCTAATGTATGTGATGATCAAACACAACCGAACTTCACACACTAACTCAAACACACACACACACACTCACACGGTTTACATTAGTAGTCATAATCGTCGTGCATTCATTACAGTTCGTAACACCCAAAACAACAGTTATAACTTCAGAAAATACCAGGTTTACTCAGTACATATCAATTATGTTTGTATGATTTACAACTGTAAAAACACCACCTAGTGGACGTGATCAAAATGGCATGGATTCGTGTGCGACGTCAGGACAACACTGACGCATTCACAACGTGACTAAGATGCGTCAGTCATTTTAATCGGTCACGGTTGTTTTAGATTAATTCCGTGACCGTCTTACAGTTTTTTTCAATCGCTAACAAGCACTTAACCATACTTCAGATACTTTTTCTAAACTCTTAACACAGACTAACACCTACAAAACACAATTGGCCAAATGGATAATTTTCTTCTCAAAAACACATTTTGTTAAATATATACTAAATCTTCTTTTCAAAATAGAACACATCTTTCTCTACACACACCAACTTTACCAAAACACTGGAAATCTGACTCAAAATTAAATTATTCTGTCAAAGAATAACACTTGTTTTCACCTCAAAAGGTACATGCAGTCAATCAAAGTACACCAGGTTTCAAAATACTGGCTATTGTTGACATTACAAAAACTGCATAGACTTTTCAGTCTCAGTTTTGCAGGTATTTGCATGCAAAACATGCAATTCACTGTTTTACACTAAATTTCTTGGTTAGGAACTGTATGTCCAAATGTACAGTAATGTTCACATTCAAAAGCATTCCAGTAAAAAGCTATTTTTTTCCTTTACTGTTTACTGCAGGAGGTACAGTAGAAACACAGTGTGATAGAACAGAAAAGGTTTGACAGTATTGCCTACAGTGAACAAAATATCCATGAAACACATAAGAGCATTCCGAACAAAAAAACAACAACAGCAAAAAGCCCAGATAAAAAAGGAGAGGGGGGGGGGGGAAATAAAAACAATCTCTCACTGCTCCTACTCCTCTCACAGCTCCTCTCACTGCTCCTCTCACTGCCCCTCCACCTCTCACTGTATCTCCCACTGCTCCTCTCACTGCTCCTGCATCTCTCAATCTCTCACTGCTCCTGCTCCCCTCACTTCATCTCTCACTGCTCCTGCTCCTCTCACTGCACCTCTCACTGCTCCTGCTCCTCTCACTGCATCTCTCACTGCTCCTGCTCCTCTCACTGCTCCTGCTCCGCTCACTGCATCTCTCACTGCTCATGCTCCTCTCACTGCTCCTGCTCCGCTCACTGCATCTCTCACTGCTCATGCTCCTCTCACTGCTCCTGCTCCGCTCACTGCATCTCTCACTGCTCCTGCTCCTCTCACTGCTCCTGCTCCTCTCACTGCATCTCTCACTGCTCCTCTCACTGCTCCACTCACTGCTCCACTCACTGCTCCTGCTCCTCTCACTGCATCTCTCACTGCTCCTGCTCCTCTCACTGCATCTCTCACTGCTCCTGCTCCTCTCACTGCTTCTCTCACTGCTCCTGCTCCTCTCACTGCTCCTGCTCCTCTCACTGCATCTCTCACTGCTCCTGCTCCTCTCACTGCTCCACTCACTGCTCCTGCTCCTCTCACTGCATCTCTCACTGCTCCTGCTCCGCTCACTGCATCTCTCACTGCTCCTGCTCCTCTCACTGCTCCTGCTCCTCTCACTGCATCTCTCACTGCTCCTGCTCCTCTCACTGCTCCTGCTCCTCTCACTGCATCTCTCACTGCTCCTGCTCCTCTCACTGCATCTCTCACTGCTCCTGCTCCTCTCACTGCTCCTCTAACTGCTCCACTCACTGCTCCACTCACTGCTCCTGCTCCTCTCACTGCATCTCTCACTGCTCCTGCTCCTCTCACTGCATCTCTCACTGCTCCTGCTCCTCTCACTGCATCTCTCACTGCTCCTGCTCCTCTCACTGCTTCTCTCACTGCTCCTGCTCCTCTCACTGGGCCCCTTGCTCTTACTCTTCCTCGACCATACATTACAGTGTTTGTCTTTTTCTGTTTCTGTTTCCAAAAATATCACTCTTCAAAGTCCTCCTTTTATTGTATAAGTGTCAATGTAATAGAAAAAAATAACCCCTGCCATTGAGTCTAAGCCAGATAGGAATCAGCTGTGGTTGGCCCAATTTACACAGCATAAATCAGCTAAGATATATTGTTTTTGAACTGATATCATTGCAGAAGCAGAGGTTTTTATACTGTATCTAAGGTTTTGAACATTGTTTTTGCTATTGTGTGATGTTGTGTGTTAACATTTGTAAATACTACAAAAACGATCCATAATTTTGTTGGGAGGTATAGCTTGTCTGTTCAGAAAATGTAAGCATTGTGGAAATGTATTTAATGACCCCATATTGTGTGAAAACGACATGAAATGTGTGAATGGTATGGCCACAATAGACAGATGCTGTGCTAATTGTGTTTAGAGTTTTGAAAATGTGACAACTGCTTGGACAAATGCTTGTTAGCGACTGAAAAAAACTGTAATTTGACTGTGTTAATAATCAGATTCTGTAATAATAAATTCGGGATTTTACTTAAGAAAAAACTGCCGTGACCCGGATTCGAACCGGGGTTGCTGCGGCCACAACGCAGAGTACTAACCACTATACGATCACGGCGAGCCACCTACAGGACGAGCGCGAAGTAGAAAATTGACAGTCATGATTACAATCATGTATAGATGTGGTGTTTTACACTATTGTTAAAACAACAAGGCTTTAATAAATTATGCTGATGAACAGCTGTTGTAACAACTTATTTTCATGTTGTAAACAAGAAATCACAGATCCAGCCCTGATTCTTTATTCTGGCTCTGCAAATTTACCAAACATCTGACATGCATGATGAATTTTCTGTGGAGTATTAAAGACTAGACTGCTTATTTTTAATCCAGAATCTGCTTAAGAACAACTCAAGCTCCCAGCTCCTTACGTTACTGCATCTTTAGATATTAAAGAACATGTTGTATAAATGTTTGTCATATAGCCTACTTGAAAACAAAACATAACAAAAAATAACAATCCGATGAAATTACAGTTTTTTTCAGTCGCTAACAAGCATTTGTCCAAGCAGTTGTCACATTTTCAAAACTCTAAACACAATTAGCACAGCATCTATCTATTGTGGCCATACCATTCACACATTTCATGCCGTTTTCACACAATATGGAGTCATTGAACACATTTCCACAATGCTTACATTTTCTGAACAGACAAGCTATACCTCCCAACAAAATTATGGATCGTTTTTGTAGTATTTACAAATGTTAACACACAACATCCCACAATAGCAAAAACAATGTTCCAAACCTTAGATACAGTATAAAAACCTCTGCTTCTGCAATGATATCAGTTAAAAAACAATATATCTAAGCTGATTTATGTTGTGTAAATTGGGCCAACCACAACTGATTCCAATCTGGCTTAGACTCAATGGCAGGGGTTATTTTTTTCTATTACATTGACACTTATACAATAAAAGGAGGACTTTGAAGAGTGATATTTTTGGAAACAGAAACAGAAAAAGACAAACACTGTAATGTATGGACGAGGAAGAGTAAGAGCAAGGGGCCCAGGGAGAAGAGCAGGAGCAGTGAGAGGAGCAGGAGCAGTGAGAGGAGCAGGAGCAGTGAGAGATGCAATGAGAGGAGCAGGAGCAGTGAGAGGAGCAGTGAGAAGAGCAGTGAGAGGAGCAGGAGCAGTGAGAGATGCAGTGAGAGGAGGAGGAGCAGTGAGAGATGCAGTGAGAGGTGCAGGAGCAGTGAGAGGAGCAGTGAGAGATGCAGTGAGAGATGCAGTGAGAGGAGCAGGAGCAGTGAGAGATGCAATGAGAGGAGCAGGAGCAGTGAGAGGAGCAGTGAGAGGAGGAGTGAGAAGAGCAGTGAGAGGAGCAGGAGCAGTGAGAGATGCAGTGAGAGGAGGAGGAGCAGTGAGAGATGCAGTGAGAGGTGCAGGAGCAGTGAGAGGAGCAGTGAGAGATGCAGTGAGAGATGCAGTGAGAGGAGCAGGAGCAGTGAGAGATGCAGTGAGAGGAGCAGGAGCAGTGAGAGATGCAGTGAGAGGAGCAGGAGCAGTGAGAGGAGCAGTGAGAGGAGCAGTGAGAAGAGCAGTGAGAGGAGCAGGAGCAGTGAGAGATGCAGTGAGAGGAGGAGGAGCAGTGAGAGATGCAGTGAGAGGTGCAGGAGCAGTGAGAGGAGCAATGAGAGATGCAGTGAGAGATGCAGTGAGAGGAGCAGGAGCAGTGAGAGATGCAATGAGAGGAGCAGGAGCAGTGAGAGGAGCAGTGAGAGATGCAGTGAGAGATGCAGTGAGAGGAGCAGGAGCAGTTAGAGATGCAGTGAGAGGAGCAGGAGCAGTGAGAGATGCAGTGAGAGATGCAGTGAGAGGTGCAGGAGCAGTGAGAGATGCAGTGAGAGATGCAGTGAGAGGAGCAGGAGCAGTGAGAGATGCAATGAGAGGAGCAGGAGCAGTGAGAGGAGCAGTTAGAGGAGCAGGAGCAGTGAGAGATGCAGTGAGAGGAGGAGGAGCAGTGAGAGATGCAGTGAGAGGAGCAGGAGCAGTGAGAGGAGGAGGAGCAGTGAGAGATGCAGTGAGAGATGAAGTGAGAGGAGCAGGAGCAGTGAGAGGAGCAGTGAGAGGAGCAGGAGCAGTGAGAGGAGCAGGAGAAGTGAGAGATGCAGTGAGGGGAGCAGGAGCAGTGAGAGATTGAGAGATGCAGGAGCAGTGAGAGGAGCAGTGAGAGATTGTTTTTATTTTACCCCCCCCCCCTCCTTTTTTATTCTGGGCTTTTTGCTGTTGTTGTTTTTTTGTTCAGAATGCTCTTATGTGTTTCATGGATATTTTGTTCACTGTAAGCAATACTCTTAAACCTTTTCTGTTGTATCATACCGTGTTTCTACTGTACCTCCTGTTGAATCATGCAACAGTAAAGGAAAAATAGCTTTTTACTGGAATGCTTTTGAATGTGAACATTACTGTACATTTGGACATAGAGTTCCTAACAAAGAAATTTAGTGTAAAACAGCGAATTGCATGTTTTGCATGCAAATACCTGTAAAACTGTGACTGAAAAGTCTATGCAGTTTTTGTAATGTCAACAATAGCCAGTATTTTGAAACCTGGTGTACTTTGATTGACTGCATGTACCTTTTGAGGTGAAAACAAGTGTTATTCTTTGACAGAATAATTTAATTTTGAGTCAGATTTCCAGTGTTTTGGTAAAATTGGTGTGAGCAGAGAAAGATGCGTTCTATTTTGAAATGAAGATTTAGTATATATTTAACAAAATGTGTTTTTGAGAAGAAAATTATCCATTTGGCCAATTGTGTTTTGTAGGTGTGAGTCTGTGTTAAGAGTTTAGAAAAAGTATCTGAAGTATGGTTAAGCGCTTGTTAGCGCTTGAAAAAAACTGTAATATTCAGTGAAATTTGTCTGTCAGGGTAAGCAATTCAATAACACTTATTTTAAATTCATATATGGTTATTTTTTTAATTTTCTATGCTATTAAGAAGATTTTTTTATGTATATTTTATAATATTTTTATATTATTACCCCTGGCACTTTTTATTTAATAGTTTTTTCTTGTTCTTTTTTTCCCCGTTATCTTATTTTTATATGCATCGTGTAATGTTGTGCAGTATAATCTGTACAGAACAAAATGTATAATGTTATAAAATGTCATAAAAACAAAAGTTCAATTTATGTGTGCTTTATTTGTTTTTTATTTGTGCACCAAAATAACACAAATGCAAACCTGGAAACTATCTTTAATTGATCTTTTGCTTTAAGAGAAGTAAACTGCAGTTTTACACGATGTGTTCTTGTTCTTGTCTGTGGTCATTATTTTATAACAGTAACACACTCAAAGTTGTTGTTGTCTAGTTGACATTAAATGTCAAGCAATGATAGCATCATGTCTACCCTATTACAAAAAATAAATCAATAAGGGATTAGATCAGTAAGAGTTTAAAGATTATGTCAAGATTATGCATAGCAAATCTTAATCAGAGAGAGAGAGAGAGAGAGAGAGAGAGAGAGAGCAACTGTCAGAATATTTGAAAAATGACAGAATCAATCCCTATAACATACCCATCTAAAGCTACCAATGAGATCCTAAAGAAGAAACATAAAGATAAGCTCCTGAAGGACAGTCCAGAAACCCTGTACTCTGACCTGTACAGGAATGGAGAGGTCAGTAACATCATATTCCACACAGAAGACCCTGAAGCCTGGCACTCAGCAATCAGACATCATTACCCCACAGTCATCAGAAAGGGCATCAGTAATGGATGGAAGCTACAGATCAAGGAAGGGGAGGAGTCAGATTCAGATGTCATGATAACAGCCAACCTGTATAAAAATGGGACTGTAATGATTCAGGGCAAGCTGAAACAATTTGAAAAGGACTTCCTGCTAATTAAAGAAAAAGCTCAGCAGAACAAGATCAGCCCTAAAACACAAAACACAAAAGATCATCCCTAATACACAAAAGTGTGCAGAAGAGCCCTCGACGTCCAGCCATCAGTCCAGAGACGACAGTGAGGAGATCTGCCTTCTACACAGCATCATCAGTGATATGAAGGAGAAGTTCAGGGAGATGGAGCTGGAGCTGGTGCAGCTGAGAGAGGAGATGCATGGAGCAGTGAAGGAGACGGATCCAACACAGAAAGAAGCGGATTACAGGAAAGAAATAGAAATGCTTAAGAAAGAAACTCAAGAAATGAAAAAACAGGGAGAAGAGTACAGCAATCAGCTGTCTGTAATGAGGGAAGAGATGAGAAAGCTGAGAGAGTCCCACATAATAGAACGGTCAGCTGTGGAGAAGCAGTCGACTCAGAGAGGAGACCAGCAGAGCTCAGAGGAGACTCGAGAGACCCGGCCCAGCAGACCTCCTCCAGCAGACTCCTACAGTCCATCACAGCCTCACATTGTACTCCTCATGGACTCCAACGGCAAGTTCATCGATGAAAGGAGACTTTTTCCCAGAACACAGAGGTGCCCAAACACAGAGAAGGCCCTGGAGCTCTTGTGTGAAGAACAGCTGGGTTCCCCCAGCCACATCATCACCCACACCGGCACGAACGACCTCCGAGCTCAGAGAGAGAGAGTGGCTACAGCTCTCATCAATGTGACTGAGAAGGCATCCTCCAACTTCCCCAACTCAAAAATCATCCTCTCCACCCTGCTATTGCGCTCGGACTTCCACCAGGACACCATCAGGCATATAAATGCTAGAGTATCCAGAGACTGTGCCCTAAAGCCCAATGTACACCTGGTTCAGCACCCCACACTGAATCTCAGCAGCCTGTACGACCATGTCCACCTCCACAGAAGGGCTGTCCCCATCTTTGCTAAAACCCTGAAAGACATCGCACTCAACCGCAGCTCCAGCACACCTCAGCGACCTCATGGACACCCCATAGAGCTACTGCAGGGACACCACTTCACCTCTGACCGGAGGAAGCCCACGACAGGTTCTGTGTTCCCCCCTGGACAACAGCGCATGAACAGGCCTGAAGCCCCCTCACCTTCTCATCAGCCGGGCAGCAGATCACTGACCCCCTGCAGCCCCAGCACAGCCCCCAGCCAGCCGACCTCATCGCCCTGCAGAGACCTCAACAACATCCAGCACATGCTGACCCTGCTGTGCTCACACCTCATGGGTTAGTGACTCAAAAAAAAAAAAAAAAAATGTATATAATTCTATTGAGAATTAAAAAGAAAAGAATTGAAAATGTATATGTGTGTGTGTGTGCGTGTGAAAATGTGTTTTATTTCTACTTATTTTAAATGAGACTCTTAGAAACCTATTTATTATTCTTGATAAAAAAAAAAAGGTATGGATGTGTATGCATGTATACGAGTTAATTTTTTATTTTTATATCAGATTTTAGAAACCTCATATTATTTATACTTCTTGAAGAAAAAAAAAACTATATAATATGAATATGATATTTGTATATTATTCTTTACCTAATGTAAACATTTCACTTATTTTCTTGGATCACAATATTTAATATATTCTTCTTGATTTGTCAATTCAATATACTGATGTCTGTCTTGTTTTGAAATAACAAATGTGATTACTTAATGAGCTCATATTCCCTGAAAGTCACATGTTGGAATATTCAAGGACTGAGGTCCTCTGTTTTTGGTATCAAGAGACAACATTCAGACTTTAAAAAAGAAATTGAGAATTCTGATATTATAATACTACAGGAAACATGGAATGTTAAAGATTTGTCCACTGGCTGTCCGATTGGATTTAGGGAAATAGTTGTCCCATCAACAAAACTAAGAGGGGTGACTCAGGGCAGAGAGTCAGGGGGAATGCTGATATGGTACAGAGCACACCTCATAGACTCAATCACAGCTATTCAAATCGGAAAATTTAACATTTGGTTAAAAATCCAAACAGACATTGTCTCCACAGAACGTCCCATATTCTTGTGTGCTATATACCTTCCCCCAGCTGAGTCCCCCTATTACAGTGAAGAAACCTTCTCCATCCTGCAGGATGAGATTAGCCATTTCCAGACTAAAGGAAATGTGTTAATGTGTGGCGATCTAAATGCCAGAACCGGAAATGAACCAGACTTTGTCAACACACAGGGAGACAAATATATCACAAACACCAGCCACTCTCTGCCCTCATACCAGCTAAGAAACAATTATGACAAATCAACAAACAAAATTGGGAGAAGCCTTCTAGAGCTCTGTCGGTCACTGGGCCTGTATATAGTGAACGGTCGCATACGAGGAGACTCTTTTGGTTGTTACACCTTTAATTCTTTCTTGGGCAACAGTACTGTAGATTACTTCATCACAGACATTGACCCAGTGCATCTCAGAGCATTCACAGTCAGTCCTCAAACCCCTCTGTCAGACCACTGTAACATTACACTCTATTTAAGACCAACTCATAGCAACGAATCACACACACAGCCCTCTCATTTACTGAAGCTGCAACCACCCTACAAGTGGACAAATAACAGCACAGAAAATTATCAGAATGCATTAGAAAGTCAAACAATCAAATTACTATTAGACAAATTTATAATGAACACATATCCACAAAATAAAGTAGGCATAAATCTGGCACTAAAGGACATTACAGATATATTCCACCAATCAGCATCCATGAGCAATTTGAAAAAATCATTAAAAAGAAAACCAAAAAACACCAATGAGAAGTGGTTTGACGAAGAGTGTAAAAGAATTAGAATGACAGTACGAAATCTTTCAAATCAAAAACACAGAGATCCTGACAATGAAGAACTCCGTCTTCAGTATCACGAAGCCCTTAGACTGTACAAACAAACTCTAAGAGTAAAAAAGGAAGAGCATACAGAACAATTATTTCAAGCAATGGAGGAATCAATAAATACCAATAACTTTTGGAACAACTGGAACACTCTCTATAGAGCACAAAAAGAAGAATTGGCCATTCAAAACGGGAACATATGGAGGACACACTTTGAAAATCTGTACAAAACAACTGAAACAAATCCTGCTCGAAATGAATTAAAAACCAAATTAGAAATCCTGAAAGAAAAGATTAAAGACAATCAGAACCCCCTGGACTTTCCAATCACAGTAAATGAGCTTACCGATAGAATACATGTGCTAAAACCCAACAAGGCATGTGGCATCGACGGAATATTAAACGAAATGATAAAATACACCAACGACCAATTCAAAACTGCAATAATCAAATTATTCAACCTTGTTTTGAGAGTAGGATTTTTCCCCGACACCTGGAACCAAGGCCTAATTACACCAATCTTTAAACAAGGAGACAAATATGAGCCAAACAATTACAGAGGCATATGTGTCAATAGCAACCTGGGGAAAATATTCTGTTCGATTATTAATATGAGATTGCAAAACTTTCTCAAAACCCACAAAATCCTGGACAAAAGTCAAATTGGATTTCTGCCCAAACACAGAACATCGGACCACATCTACACCCTCCATACTATCATTGATCGACATGTATACCAAAATAAATCCAAAATCTTTGCTTGCTTTATTGACTTTGAGAAGGCTTTCGACTCGATCTGGCATGAAGGACTCTTCCTAAAACTACTGGAGAATGGGATTGGAGGGAAAACATTTGATTTGATAAGCTCCATGTATAAAAACAATACATGTGCTGTAAAAATAGGAAATAAACTAACAGAATTTTTCTCCCAACAACGAGGAGTCAGACAAGGTTGCCCATTGAGCCCCACTCTATTTAACAATTATATCAACGAATTAGCCAAAGCCTTAAATAATTAGAGTGCCCCCGGCCCAACCCTGACGCAATCAGAAGTTAAATGTCTCCTCTTTGCAGATGATTTAGTGATTCTGTCAAAAACTAAAGAGGGACTACAGCAGCTCCTCGACGTGGTACAGACATTCAGTCAAACGTGGGCTCTCAAAATTAACCTCGCAAAAACTAAAATAATGATTTTTCAAAACAGATCCAGATGTAGAGAAAATAAATACATCTTTCGAGCAGGAAACCAAGTCCTCCAACACACCCATGAATACACCTATCTGGGACTAAAACTGAGTTCTACAGGGAACTTTAATCTGGCTGTGAATGAACTGAAGGCAAAAGCACTGAGAGTCTTCTACATGATTAAAAACACTATTCGACATGAAATTCCAATTCAAACCTGGCTAAAAATCCTAAAATCAATAATTGAACCAATTGCTCTGTATGGCAGCGAGATATGGGGACCTCTAAAAACCCAAGATTTTTCAAAATGGGAAAAAGAAGAAATTGAAACTCTGCATACACAAATTTGTAAAAATATCCTAAAAGTAAACAGATCAACGCCAAACAACTCGTGCAGAGCTGAATTAGGACAATACCCCTTATTGATCAGTATCCAAAAGAGAGCGGTGAAGTTCTACCAGCACCTGAAGCGCAGCGAGCCGAGCTCATACCAGGCTGAAGCCCTGCGGTGTCAGGAGCAGAACCTGCAGAGGAGCGCTCTCTCACAGCTGATGCTCAAACTACAGCCAGACCAGCACAGCACAATCCGGCCAAACCAAATTATCCAGTTACAAAAACAGAATTACATCACCTACTGGAAACATGCTACTAAATCACAGAAGAAGTTGGAGCTGTACTTAGACCTGAAGAAAGATTATAAACCAGCAGAGTACCTGAGCTGTGTAAAAGATCCCAAATTAAGAAAAACACTTACAAAATACAGACTGAGCGATCACTGTCTGGCTGTAGAGAGAGGACGACACAGACAGAGATGGCAGCCGAGAGAGCAGAGAGTGTGTTCACTGTGCTCTCAGAGAGAGCTGGAGACAGAGGAACACTTCTTACTACACTGTGATTACTATCAGAACATAAGAGCTGCATATTTCCACAAATTCCAACAAATTAAACCAAATTTTATGACATTACCAAATACAGAAAAATTAAATCACATTTTAGGGGAAAATTCCAAAATGATCACAACAGCAGCAAGATATGTATCAGCCTGTCACAAACTAAGACTGTCAGCCAGTGGACAAAACTGAAGCAAGAGAATTTCTTACATGTACTGTATTTATTTTATTTATTTATTTATTTATTTATTTTTGTTATTTGTTGTTGTCTTTTACTTGTTTCTCGTTTGAAGAAAAAAAAAGGAGAAAGTATACATATACTTAATTATTTTACGAATCTGTTTTTGTTTTATGTATTATATAATTGTTTATTCCTTATTCATGTAATGTACAATGCTTTGGCAATACTGTGCAAGTCATGCCAATAAAGCTCATTTGAATTTGAAAATTGAATTTGAATTTGAATTTGAATTTGAATTTGAGAGAGAGAGAGAGAGAGAGAGAGAGAGAGAGCTGGACGCGTAAATCAAGAGGTCTCTTTAAATACTCAATGTGCTCGCAACTAAACCTGGATGTGGGTGTAGCCTGTTTCGTGACGTCAATAGTCGGCAAGGCGTGACTAAGCAATTCCAACCGCTTCAAGGGAAACAAATGGGTATTTCAAACATTTTTGATTCATAATATGTTCCGCGTCCGTGTATACATATATGTAACGGTTGATATCTCATATTAAATGTAAAGTATTTAACAGCGCGTAAAAGTGGCCCGCGGCTGATCTGAGATTGATTGGTTTTGTCTGCAGAAATCATGGCGCCCTGACATCTTCGGCAGAGTTTTGTTATCCAGTACTGAAGTATGCAAAAATGTGTTAGCCGGTGGTCCTTTACAGCGAGTTTTCTTCAGATTTAATGATATTGACCACTGTTTTCATTCGAGCTATTAGGTAAGTGTCAAATATATGTTTTTTTTGTGCGTGTGTGTTCGGTTAATGGCGGCCCGGTTCGCTGGCTGCTGGGCTCGTGTGTTTCTGCCGCGCGTGATCGCTTTAGCTCATAACACAATATTTCATAATGTGTCAACATATTTTTTGCTTAACTTCTGAAAATGTTTGATTCTGTTGAATTTCTCGTTGGTTTTCATGTAACTCAACAGTAAGTAAATTTAAAACACTGAAAGCCGACTGTACTCTTTAAACTTAAGATAGACTTGAATTTAACATGCGCTTAACTAAATCACTTAAACTAAAATAAACATGACATAATCTGAAACATAATGTTAATTTACTTTTAAACTAAACAGTCTAAATGTGTTCTTTGTCCAAGACACAGTTTCGCTTAAACTGAGACTCAACTTCAACTTCAACTAAACCACTGATGCAGATACATTAGTGGTTTAGTTCAAGTGCAAGTTTAGTCTCAACCGAACTTGAGTTTCAAGTAAACCAATGGAATAAACGGACACTTAAAGTACAGTTAGGCTAAGGTAATGCTTTCAAACTAAACCTAGCCGTTCAACTAATTTAACCGACTGAGCCTAAAATATGTAAGGGAAACATTTTAAACCAAAGAACTAGAACTAAATGGCATTTTAATTCTCATTCTGATCTAAATGGTTTCTGTATGTCTCACTGATTGTGTAATTTACTTGACGTGTGTTTGTTTTTTGAAATTCCTCCTTACAGGAAGTGATTCGTTAAAAGTTCGTTTAAGATTGCCAGGCCTCTTAATTTTGTCCTTTTATTTATCCAGACGTATTTCAACTCTGTCCGTCAGAATGAGTGATCCGGCTGTAAAGAGGGTAGTGAGTGATATAATTCGCTCTCCAGAAGACAAGCGGGAGTATCGAGGACTTGAGTTTACAAATGGACTGAAAGCAGTTCTTGTCAGTGACCCCACCACTGACAAATCATCAGCCGCGCTGGATGTCCACATAGGTAAATGCAAAGAGTTTGCTTTATTGTTTGATCCTTTTGGCATGTATCTCTCTACTTACTGCTTTCTGATCCCTTCTATTTTAATGCAGGCTATTTATTACTAACTTGAAGGACATCCTCATTATTGGCCATCAATAACTAGGTTTTAAAGGAATTGATTGGATGGCCTCTGTCTGTCTCTCTGTAGCTTCACAAAAAGCAACTTTTAATAGTCCAGACCTTGGCGGCTGCCCTTGTCCTGTTTTTTTGTGAAACTCAAAGCCCATGAGGGATTTGAATAATTTTGTTTCTGAACAGACCACTCTGTACAAGTCATTGAAGGCCTATTGTGTCACGTTGAATCTTTTCAGCCCTTTAAGAAAAAAATACTTTACTTTTAAAAAATTAATTTGAATAACAGCTGGAGCACCGCCCAGTGTGTCAGCACAGACTTATGGGGTGCTTAACTAACAACCCAAACAGTTGAGAAAGAGGGAGTTGAAGAAAAAAAAAAGGCCAATGAATGAAATGTTGAAATCATCTAAGTAGACGTGGATTAGGTATAAAAAATATCTTTGCGTTTCGTTAATGCTCACTTATTACACTTTAAAAGAGTCTTTTGATAAGAAGACAAGAATCACATTTGAATTCATGAGTTTTTTTTTTTTCTATTCTAAGGATTTGTTCATGCTGAACACTATTCCAAATAGTTTTCAAATTTAAAAAGGATCAAAGAACTGGCTCAACAAACTGATTCAGTCATTTAAACCGTGACACAATGCTATTAATGAAACACAAAAATAATTTGTTTATATCATTCATTATTTAAAATAAAACAATGTTTCACAGAGGATTTGTGTACATTTATTCTGCTTGTGTAGCTTTTAATTTTTTTTTTTTTTTTTTTAAATACATTAACTTTCAGCAGTAGAGTTTGATTCGAAATACTGATTCTAATGAAAATTGTCCTATTGCATTTACATTTAATCACATGGCAGTTGCTTTTATCCAAAGCGATTTACAAATTAGGAGAACAATAGAAGCAATCAGAAGAACAAGTAACTTGGTTTTGTAAGCATTTCCTTTAGGATCACTAGAAGGATACAAACAGCTGAATTTGATCAAGTTTGGAGCTGAATTCTGCAGGAAAGTGGGCCTTGAGGGCTAGAGTTGAGAACCCTTGCTCCAAAGACTTGGAGAGCCATCTGACTGACTAATATATCATGGTAGAGCAGGTTGCTTAAGTGTTCTCTAATGCCTTTAGTGCTGTAGCAAACCTTTATACAGACCTTTGTTTAACTAAGGATTTAAGCATGATGATCTTGAATATGCCTGAACCTGTCGTCATCCAGTGAAGTCAGCTCGATTTACAAGTTTGTCAAGCTCCCATTTTGTGTCAGAGTGCAAGCTGTCAGTGTTTTCTTGCGCTGCTTAATCTCCTGCTTTTCTCCTCTTACAATCCTGCAGGTTCTTTGTCAGATCCAGAGAACATTTCAGGTCTGGCCCACTTCTGTGAGCACATGCTGTTTCTAGGAACCGAGAAGTACCCCAAAGAGAACGAGTACAGCCAGTTTTTGAGCGAGCATGCCGGCAGCTCCAATGCCTTCACCAGTGGAGAGCACACCAATTACTACTTTGATGTATCCCATGAGCATCTGCAAGGGGCTTTGGACAGGTAAATGAATCCATAAAAAAAGAGCAAGTGGTGAATTATTAAAGAGCCATCTGGAATGCAGGTGTGTTTTAGAAGCTGAAGAGCGACTGTTTGAACTTATGAAAAGGTGATCAGGGTTTAGACCTTCAGGTGTCACGATGCTTTTCGGTGTGGAGTTACGTGTCCAAGAGGAATCAGGTTGCTGGGATATAGAGAGAAGAGTTTCCCTCAGAGCCCATCTGCTTCTGTGACCCAGAGCACCACCTGCTCATTGAAACATTTGAATGATTCATGATTAATCTCCAAAAACCGGGTCATGACTCAGAATTTTGAAACATATCAGACTAGACACTTTAGAAAGCACTTCATGAGTGTTTGACAGGTAGGAATGTGTAGGATGCAATTTGAGGGTGTTGAAAAAGCTGAGGCAATCAGACATCAGCGACCACTGGAAATCAATTGGACATGCAGCAAATTGGATTTCTTAAAGCACATCTGTATCCGCCTCGCTAAAATTCTCATTGGTCCGCAGATGTACATGTAAATGTGTTGTGTAGCAAAACTTAATATTCCTAACAGTGGTTTGCAATACGGAATGTCACTTTTGCAAACTGCATTGCATGTTTTGCAATGCATAATTTTTTTTTAAGTCATTGGATTCATTTGAGCTTTGATGCATCTTAATCTCTAGTTTGTAGGCATGTTTAAGATTGTCATTTGTCTTTTTTAATGTCAGATTATAGTGGGATTATGGCAACTCCTAAAGTCTATTCCATGTTTTAGGTATTTTGTCCCTTGTATATTTATAGTAAACAGTGCAGACCACCATGTTACTTGAAGCAGTGTTACACTCATTGTGTACATTTAATTTGCATGGCAGTTGCTCTTCCTGTCTGTTTGCATATTTTTAATTTCAGATTTTATTTATGCAAATGAGTTTTAACAGTAACAAGTAGTGTTCTGCAGCTGTAGGCTGACATTGTTTAAACAAGCTTTATTTAAACAGTGCATTAAATGGTGTTTGACTGACATTGTCTCCTAGATTTGCCCAGTTCTTTCTCTGTCCACTCTTTGACGAGAGCTGTAAGGACCGAGAAGTGAACGCAGTGGATTCAGAACATGAGAAGAATCTCATGAATGACGCATGGCGGCTGTTTCAGTTGGAGAAAGCCACTGGGAACCCCAAACATCCTTTTAGCAAGTTTGGCACTGGTATGGAAATGCTTCACGCCTGATTTAATCTCTTTCATGTAGATACTTTCCCATTGTCTCTGTTTGTAGACCTGAGATCTTTTGAAACGTGCATTTTTCCCATTATGGTGTGCCATAAATGTTATCTATACTTTATTCTCAGTGAAGGACAGTACAAAGCTAGAGGATAATGTCTTGATCAATTTAGTCAAATCTTCTTTGAGAAGATTTATCTCTGCCCATAATAGCCAGATGGTGGCGGCCTTGAGTTATATAAGGCTTGCTTCACTTAAAAAAAAAAAAAAAAAAAAAAAAAGGTTTGTCTGTCTTTTACCCTCATGTTAACCAGAACCATTTAGAGAAAAACAGATTTGCATTAAAAAAATAAAATGCAATCCGATATATGTATAAATTAAAGGTTTTCCTTTTTTTTTTTTTTTTGCAACAAAAGTTAACCTTGTCAACTGATATTTGCATGACAGAATGTCATTTTTTTTTCCAAATGTTTCTTCAGTTTAATTCTGTAAGGCCTTATTTGAACTCTGATTTTAAAGCTGTCTTCAGAAACTGTCAAGTTCCCATTGACTGTCCTTTATGTTCTTATCAGTGCTGGTTGTTCTCCAATAATTTTTGTGATTTGTCTCTTTTTGTTAAGGCAATAAGTTAACCCTCGAGACAAGGCCATCTCAACAGGGCGTTGATGTCCGTGAGGAGTTGCTCAAGTTTCACTCCACCTACTATTCCTCCAATGTTATGGGATTGTGTGTGCTGGGCAGAGGTCAGTCATCGGTCACATAAACCAACCTTAAATTGATTTCTGAAGTTTTACACATGCTAGTGGATGAAGAACATTACAACTTTTCAATCTGCAAGTTTTTCCTGTTCATTCTAAAGTAATGTAGAAATCTGCAACAAAGAGGCTCAGGTATTCATACTTAAATGTAGCTAACAGTAAATTCAATGACCTGTGTGGCCCATTCAAGGCACGGAAGATTTCTCAGGTTTCTAATGCAGAATCTTTTATAAAATATGCCTTGTTATTTGTCATTGTTGAATGATACATCTTTTTTAGTACGTGTTCTGAAGGTTGTAGAGATTAAGGTTTCTGTTTGAGTTTAACACTGGTATATTATTATTATTATTCTTTTTTAGAGTCGCTAGATGATTTGACATCTATGGTGGTAAAGCTTTTTGGAGAGGTCGAGAACAAGAATGTCCCTGTCCCAGAATTCCCTTCACACCCTTTCCAGGAAGAACACCTGAGGGTAAGATCTAAACCCCAGTCATGCATCTTGCACCCTACACGCTAAACCTGGTCCCTGCTAGAGACATCTTACAGAAATGCATCAGAACTGAACTTTTGGTATTATACACTACTGTCAGTAAAATGTAATGTTTTCAAAGAGTGTTTTCTGTTCAGCAAATGTGCATTTATTGAATTAAAAAAAGAAAGCAGTTAAACTAATATTGTAAAATATAATAATTGAAACAACTTTTTTCTATTTATAAAAAAAAAAAAAAAAAAAAAATGTATGCATTTAGCAGACGCTTTTGTCCAAAGCGACTTACAGTGCATTCAAGCTATCAATTTTTACCTATCATGTATTTTAAGATTTTTAAATGGTAATTATTTCTGTGATGGCAAAGCTGAATTTTCATCATCATCATTGTTACAGAATCCTTCCGAAATCATTCTAATATGATGATTTAGCACTCAAGAAGCATTTATTGCTATCATTGTTGAAAACATTTAACATTTTTCAGGATTATTTGTTGAATAGAACGTCCAGAAGAACAGCAGTTATAATGTAATGGATTATAAATGTTTTTCCTGTCATTGTGATCTATTTAATGCATTTTTGTCAAATTAAAGTATTAGTTTCTTAATGAACAAAACAGTAGTGTAAAGCAGTTAATGGCAACTGAGTTTGTAAATGGCTAATTCTACGGCATTAAACTCAAGTATACAGCACATGATTTCCTTTTCTTTTAAGCAATGTTCTCTGCTACTGTGTTTTCTTGTCTGATTCAGTTGCCAATTTTGTTGTTTATTTGTTTCCCCCCACAGCAATTTTATAAAGTCGTGCCAATCAAGGACATTAGAAACTTGTATGTGACCTTCCCTATCCCAGACCTGCAGAAATACTACAAATCAAATCCTGGTCATTATCTGGGCCATCTGATTGGACATGAGGGTCCAGGGAGTCTTCTGTCTGAGCTCAAAGCTAAAGGTGAGAGAGTTTGTCAGGAAAGGTAGCTTTTTCATTGAGTGGCCATAAGATAAAATGTGCAAAAAATGAAAGATAATTTGAGACTAAGACTTAAAGGGAAAATGTAAGGATCCATATACTTCAGATCTCAACCGTGCATTGTGTCCATGGATTTATGGATGCATTTTGTGTCTTCTCAGGATGGGTAAACACGCTAGTTGGAGGCCAGAAAGAAGGAGCAAAAGGATTCATGTCCTTCATTATTAATGTGGACTTGACAGAAGAGGGGCTGTGTAAGGACCTGGAGTGTTTTTGTGTGTTTTGGTGCTGGCCAGTATGTTTTTGATGGCTTGAGCTGTATTTCCTGTATCTCCAGTGCATGTCGAGGATATCATCTTCCACATGTTCCAGTATATTCAGAAGCTGCGGACAGAGGGCCCTCAAGAGTGGGTCTTTCAGGAGTGTAAGGTATGTTCAAGTTGAATCCTGCAATGCAGAAATTGTGGAAAGATTTATAAATTCTGTGTAACCCAGAATGTCATGCTACAGACAATGGGACTTGGTGGTTAGGACATCACTGATTTGTCTACGTTTTGTTTTTGTAGGATTTGAACACTGTGGCTTTCAGATTTAAGGATAAGGAACGTCCTCGTGGATACACATCTAAAGTGGCTGGACTACTGCATGTAGGTGTCTCTCATGAAAGACTTTAAAAGGTTGTCACCATGGTTACAGTTACTTGTGTCATCAGGATGCTGCTCAGTGTTTTGTCAGGAGATCAAAACCAGTATTTCATTTTAATTATTTTGTGTTCGTCTGCTGCATAAAACAGCTTGCTGTATTCGGTCTACTTCAAAAATAGTGTTTAGTATGCATTATTATACCAATTGATCAGTGTTGTGTAACTTGGTTTAAGAATTAAAAAAAAATGCAGTATGTTTCTACACTAAAGATGTGCACTTTTGGTGGTTTAAAATAATCAGTCTAGAATTGTTAATCACTGTGTATATTGTATCAGGCTAATTTTTTTCACTTTAGCAAGGTAAGGTTGATTGTATGATGCAGTAAAATACATTTAGTACACTATACTTTAACACTGAAAAGCTTTCGAGGGCTATGAAAAGATCAGGTAATCTTTGAGAGCAAAATCTATAATTTTTCTGAATATAATGCCCGTTTCTCTGTGTGTCAGTACTATCCACTGGAGGAAGTCTTGGCTGCTGAATACTTGCTGGAGGAGTTCAGGCCAGACTTGATCGAGATGGTGCTTGATAAACTGAGACCAGAGAATGTCAGGTGAGCACACACAAGGTGGTCTTTCACTTTTGTAACATGCACATAAATGCATCGATTTAAGAGTGCGCATGGGATGCAAGTTGGTATTTGTATCGCAGTGCATATTGATGAAAATGTTGTTGTGGCTCGATCTGAAAGATATTTAGTTTCACCTCAGGATGAGATCAGTTTTAACACAGACGTATAGCCATTGGTCGCTCTCTTCAAAGACCTTCTAGAGGAGCTTCATATTTGAACCCGTGCAAAGCAAATTTCAGCTTCTTTAATATATTGCTGCTCAGGGCCAAACTGGGCTCAGATTACTTATTCCTTTTTATCTGTTTTTGATATTGTCGTTTTTTTTTTTACTGGATCTTCTTGCTGTGTTTGAAAGAATTCCACTTCAGATTCTCACCAATGTGATGGAGGCTTTCAAATTCAATTTCCTTTCCAGCTTAAAAGAGCGTTTGTCTCTGTTTGAACTGCATCTCAACCCCATACCATTGCTACTCTTGTGTTGTTTTTGGGACAGAAGAACTTGCAGGGTTGCTGTATTTCATTTTGTCTTTAGTATTTCCAAACTGTTCAGATCTCTGCCTTTAGATCTGGTGATTTAGTGCTTGTCAGACCTCTTCTTGTGTGATTGGCTACAACACTGACCTTGCTAAAAGCTCTGCAACACTAGATGATCAAAGTCTCACATAGCCAGACTTCAGGCTATCTTTGAAAATCTAATCTTGCCTTTTCTGACCAAGAACTGCCAACTTGGACAGCTAGAGACCATCTGTACCATATTTAAAATGACCAAGCACAGTTATTGTGACATTTAGCAGTGGGTTTATCAGAATTTGAAATGTTATTTTGACGTTGTTTTTCACAAATGTTGCCAAATCCACCAAGTAGTTCTTCCTCAGAAGTGTGCACTGAAACCCAGTACCTTGTAAACAAGACTTCCACTTTTTCCAGTAGAACTGAATAAAAATCTGTGCTCTCAGTGCTGGACATTTTGTAGCACCAATTAAATTAAAGCTTGCCAAATTGAGAAAGCACTTAATGTTTTTGTGTGCACTAAACATCATGCAGTGGGTGAATGGTCTGAACTGCTGTATCCTGCCGGTAACCTTGTGTGATTTAGACTACTTCTGGAAAGAGTGTTCAGGTTTTTAGATCGAACCTATTCTGGGCTCTTATGAAGTTGATTGATGCTGGGAGTCCAGAATAGAACGTCATTGTTCCAAATGTTCTCTATTGATCAGGACAGTCTAAAATGTCCAGAAATGTTGCATTGATCTAAAGCCCTGCACAGTAGATTGAGAAGCTATGGAAGACTTGAACCTTTGATCGATGTAATGACCTTAATTCCCAATCTGTTTACTGTGGCAGAGATCTGATAAAAGCAAAATTGCTAGGCTTATTTTCCCCAAGGGAGTTGTGAGAAATGGACTGTGTCATGCTGTGTCTGGTGTAATGATCTTACAGTTCTTTTTGGCTTCACTTTTATTTCTTTTAGGGTCGCTGTTGTCTCTAAATCATTTGAAGGGCAGACAGACCGGACTGAGGAGTGGTACGGCACGCAGTACAAACAGGAAGATATTACTGATGATGCTATTAAGGTAAGAAACATTTTGTTTTGATCTTGTTTGTTCTTTCCTGTTCAAAGTATGCAGACAAACCTTATCTTTATTTTCATTCAGAATTTAGACTAGTGTTAAATTGTCTAGACCGGAAGCAAAAAGGGTGTAGGGAGGATCCATGTTTTATGTGAGCATTGTATATTTGGTAAAGGGAACAGTCTTGTGCTGAGCTGTGAAATAAGCAAGTCAGTCTGATGATTTTTGTAAAAATGTTATAAACCCTACTCTAGCAGATTCATTTTAATGTTGGTTTGCTCAAAAAAAAAAAAAAAAAAGATATATATATATATATATATGTATTTAAATATATATGTATTTAAATATTTAATATTTTATTTAAAAAAAATTCCTTTTTTTTGTTTCAGAAGTGGCAAAATGCTGACCTCAATGGAAAGTTCAAACTGCCAATGAAGAATGAATTCATCCCAACAAACTTTGAGATTTATCCTCTAGAAAAGGATTCCCCGTCTGTCCCCGCTCTGATAAAGGTGTGCTGTGCTTAAAACAATGTTGTATCATTTGTAATGGGACTAATTTTACATGAATTGATGAATGTCTTTCAGACATTGGCTTTTCTTTTTTTCTGAATCTTTCTTTTCTTTTTAGGACACCGCAATGAGCAAAGTTTGGTTCAAACAAGATGACAAATTTTTCCTACCCAAGGCTTGTTTAAACTTTGAGTTTTTCAGGTATGTTCAGCATAAAAACTGTACATAGTAGAGATGTCTGTTTGTTTATTCATGTTATGCATAACGGGTGCTCCGATCAGGATTTATGAGACAGATCACAGAAAGCTGAATCTGCCGATACGATCACCGCTACTGATATTTTTTTTTTTTTTTTTTTAGTAGTAATACTCAAATCAGGATTTTTTTTACATTTATTCAGGGCCTGAATTTTCATTTTTGAAAATGGGGGGATTTCCCTATTATAGGTAACTCTTGTGAGTGGGTATTATTTTTTTTATTTGAGGGGTGGAGGGGAGTGGGGTTAGAGATTTTTCAGAAATCTATATTTCTCACCTAAATGTTCGATCATGAAGTGCATTTTTGTTTTTACACTCATGCAATTGTTGCACAATAGCTTACACACAGCACAACACAGTTGCTCAAGCCAGTGACATTTAAACTACTTTTCTTACATTATCACAAACATTCTAAATTAAAGGGGTCATTTGATGAAAAGAAAATTATTTTATACATTACCAAACAAATTAGTTTCGTTTTCACAATGAAACGCAGCTTCTCCACAACATGGCTTCGGCATCAACAGTGAGAATAAAAGTTATACCTGTCTTTGTGTGAACATTTGGTTGGCGTTATTCAAATCTTCCCACATCGTGACATAGACGTGGGGGTGTGTTTTAACGAGCCGTTTTAGGTAGGCGTGGTTGACTTAACTTTTATAAAGAGAATGAGACTTTAGTCTTTGCAACTTTACAGATCATCTTTATGCACCAAGAGCTTGTAACACTCCAAAGAGAAAGTAAAAAATTTAAATCGCATCATATGACCCCTTTAAAACTTACCACTGACAGAAACACTCAGCTCTACTGCCCTTTTTTGCATTTAAATCTTTATTACAAAAAATTCTGCAGTTCTTAAACTTTTTTTCTACCTCCATGAGTGCCATCTATTATTTAGAGCACTAAAAGGGCTCTTTTCCTTTTAAACCTAGCCAACAAGCCATATTGGAATTATATATGCATTTATCATGTAATTACTACATTTTCATATGTACAACAAACAATGCGCTGTCACTTTAATTCAGCACATGCAGTGAACTCCATCTCTGCACTGCTGCAGATGCACCACTCATGGAAAGCACTGCCGGACCACAACTGTGTGCAAAGCTTTAAAATCTGTTAACACGAGCATGGAAAAAAAAAAATGTGAGAATGTGATGATGCAACACTGCCTTGAGTGTGCAAGTGATAATTTCTCACCTTTAGTGCAGACGCGATGTGATTTGAATCGGAGCACACCTATTGCATAATATTAATAATTAAAAGTAAGATTTTTTTATATGAGATTTTTAATTTGCTAAATATATTTCACAGATATAATAAAAAATTAAATTTGGTTTGATTTAAATGAGATGATCTGGACTTGTTTTGACAGGTGTCATGAGATTCACCCGAAAAATATTTTACTAGTTTATAGGTTTTACTGATACTTTATTTTTTTCCATCCAACAGTGAAGTGTCAGACTGTTTTTCTTTAGACCAACTAACCTCATTTTAAAGTTATACAATTATTTTGCACCCTGTTAACCTGTTAACTGTTTAACTACTCCAAACCATTAAGAAACTGCAATTACATTTTTCAGAGATCGACCCTTTACACTAAAGTCACAAGTGAAAGGGTTTATCACCTGCGTTTTTTCCACAGCCCGTTTGCGTATGTGGACCCGTTGCATTGTAACATGGCGTATTTGTACCTTGAGCTGCTCAAGGATTCCCTGAACGAGTATGCATATGCAGCCGAGCTAGCTGGCCTCAACTATGACCTTCAAAATACCGTCTATGGGATGTATGTAAGTATCCTAATATTCCCCCATGCCACTGTTTGCCAACATGCTCCTCCTGTGAGGACAACAGTCCAACTTCACACACAAACAAATGACTACCAGTGGTTGCTGTCCTTGTGGTTGTAAACCCAAATCTTTGTTTGTGGCCGTTACTTCACTAAAAACTCTTTTAGTGTTGTCTTTCCCAGATGTAGAAGTAGACTAGCTTTAGATTGTCGCCGGAGCTGAGGCTGCATATTCATACTCTGTCTGTGGTCCCTCTCAACTCGTTTCCTTTTGTCTTGTCATGACCCTTCTATAGAAATATCACTCCATTTGTTCTTTTTTCCCCTTTTCTTTTTTCCACATCCTGCTAGTCGCTACCTATATGCAGACCCACTGCACTGCAACATGACTTACCTGTTTCTCAGGTTGTTGAAGGATGATTTGAGAGAGTATACATATGCAGCCCGCCTGGCAGGGTTGGTCTATGGCATAGCCTCAGGAATGAATGCCATCCTTGTAAGTATGGTAATTGGCCCCTCCCCGTTTGAAATGGGTGGGGCTGTGGGTGAAGGGCGGAGCTTGAGGCTTATGAGTGTGCAGGGTAACTTGTCTGTTAAAATCTGCTGCTTTCTACAGAGTATGGCGATGTTATACTTTCAAAATATCTGTCTGATCAGTCTGCTAGAATATTTTTAAACTTTTAAAGTTTATTGTATTTTGTGTTGGGTTTAGGTGATTTTAAAGATACACGCCCAAAAGAACATGCTTGTCAAGCACAAAATGACAAAACAACTTCAAGTCAGTCCATATGACTTGTGGTTCTATATTTCAATTCTCTTGTATTTGCATATATTAAAATCGGACCCGTGTCTAGACAAACCATGTTTAAATGCAAGTAGTAACATCAGATGTCCATGTTTTTGACCAATCATCAGAGTTTAAACTCGGTGACCCTTACTTGTGTCCACACAAATCTTATGCTGAAGGTCAAAGTAGAAAATAAAATAGTGACACATTTTTAAATCCACTTGCCACATCTTTTGGGCTGTATCTTAAAGCAGTGGTTAATGTTGGCATGTTTGGCTTCTTCAAAGGAAAGTTTTTACTGTAAAGTTTGTGCCTGTTTTCAGTCTAATCCACTAACTCTGCACTTTACGACTTAGTTTTTGGTTAGTCTCTTAAAGTGTAACTGTTTTTTTTTTTTTTTTTTTAGTTTTCTGAATGTTATGTTTAAATATGTAAATTAAGTATTATCTAGTAATATGCATGAATTGGTATACATTACCAGAACAGAAATCTGAACATCAGATAAAGCCAGGTTCAAGTGCAAAGGTAAAAGGCTTCAGAATATAGATGGGTGCAAGAGAAAACCTTTTTTTTTCTTGAAGACCTTTTAAAGGTAAATGGCCAGAATTTACTAGTACATGGACTATCTTTCCTTAATGGGTACTTTAAAGTAGTTTCCCCCATCACAGGATGGGATCAGCCAAGATGGATGTTAATAGAAGGTGTAAACAGGCTGACTGATTTTGGGAGGACGTGGCAAAGCTGGGCTGCTTGTAACCTGCTGCGTGATTCACTTACTCCACACTGCATGCACACACACATTCATCATAATCTAAATGCACTGCAATGATGGTTGTCCGAAGATGAAACCTTTTAAAGTATAACTTTAAATGTTGTTTTTAGTCTGTTCTGCAGTAACTCAATGCATCTGTGCTGAATCTGTGTATGTTTGTCTTCCATTCTAACAAATTTCAAAGACCATGAATAAGGGAAGTCAGTGCTTGAGCTGATTTTGTTCTTATCACTCATTCTCAAAATTATTCAATGTATCTTTGTTATGTCAGCTGTCAGTCAAGGGTTATAATGACAAACAACACATCCTGCTGAAGAAGATCATGGAGAAAATGGCCACGTTTGAGATCGATGAGAAGCGCTTTGATATCATTAAGGAAGCGGTGAGACACAAACACTCTTTAAGATACTTTTTCAGTAACAGATGACAATTATTAGCACAAATCTATACTTGCAGGGTTCTCTGAAGATTTCCACAGTAGTTCACTTGTAATTTATTTTGGTTAATTTGTGTTTTCAGCTCCTCGTAACACATTTCACCATTTTCTTACATCTAAACCTAAATTAAAGTATTTAGAGAAAACCGAAAGAAAATGTATAAACCCTCATAACACTCCGTTAAAAGTTGTTGCACACAAGGCAGTTATACTCCGGTTTGTTATAAACATTTAAATCTATCAAGAAAGTTCTTAAAGCCACCGTTTATTCAAACATGCATTGTTAACATCGCTAACAGATTAAATAAAAATAAAATCTCAAATACAATGCATGTATTTGGCAAAATACTTTTTTTCAAGTTACTTTTTCCAATGGGCTTTGGACATCAAATAGCTTTCCTTAGGGTAAATACAAGCTTTATTTCTGCAGTTGATATGCTAAATGGTTGGTGAAATTGATGCATCATTAGCAGAAATATCTTAATAATATAGTAATTTATACTGTGTCCATGAGAAAATGTGCTCTGTAACTATGTGATCTAAATGAAACTTGTGTGTTTTTCAGTACATGAGGTCTCTGAATAACTTCCGTGCGGAGCAGCCTCACCAGCACGCCATGTATTACCTGCGTCTGCTCATGACTGAGGTGGCCTGGACCAAAGACGAGCTCCGAGACGCTTTGGATGGTGCGATGCTCTTGTATTGTTCTGTGAAAGCGAGCGCAGTGGGCTCCTGCATGTGTGTTCATGCTGTGTCTGTGTTTTTCAGATGTGACGTTACCTCGTCTGAAGGCGTTCATACCGCAGCTGTTATCACGGTTACACATTGAAGCCCTGTTGCATGGCAACATCACCAAACAGGTTTGTATGAAAATAATTTTTTTTGAAGACATACAGAAGAGGCAGGTCTGTCTTCAGACAGGTTGAAACTGTGCATTTTAAAATAAATTAACTGTACAGTTTTTTGCTGTACTATGCTTGATGAATCTGAGTTTCATTCTTCTTTTGTAAGTTTGTATTTCATTGAATTAGCTCACAAGTTGACATAACATAGCATTAGATTTTATACGAGCAGTGCAGTCTGTCTAACTGTCTGTTGTCTCCAGTCTGCTCTGGGCATGATGCAAATGTTGGAGGACACTCTCATTGAGCACGCTCACACTAAACCCCTCCTGCCGAGTCAGCTCATTCGCTACAGGGAAGTGCAGGTACCTGACGGTAAGCGCTTTGCACCACAAACACCTATGCAACATCCGGAGCTTTTCTCCAACTTTGAGCTCTGTATCCACACATACGATATTACACCACTGTTCAAAAGTTTGATTTTGGTAATAATTGTTGTTGCTGAAAAAGTGTTCAGCATATTTTTGCAGCAAGGCTGCTTTTTTTTTTTTTTTTTTTTTAGAAAAAATACAGTAAAAATATTATATAAAAATAATATATTATAATTGAAAATTAAAATTTTTCTATTAGAATAGATTTTAACATTTAATTTTGTGATGCAAAGCTGAATTTTCAGCATCATTACTCAGTGTCACATGATCACATGATGATTTTTGTAAAAAAAAAACAAAAAAAAAAAAAACATATTACATAAATTAATAGAAAAAACAGGATTTGAAATTAAATCTTTCATGACACGTCAATTTTGATCAATTTAATACATCCCTAATCGTAAAACTACTGCCTTTACAAATTTTCTTTTAATATACAGGTTCTAATAAAGTAATAATGAAAGATTCTTCAGAATTTGTACAGTCTAAAACAAAATCTAAACTTAAACTTTGTGACCATTTTTTTTGTTTATATTCTGTGGCATCAAGAAAAATACTTTGTTTTACATTTTATATTCATGTTATGTGTTTTTCTTTTAATACACTTTGCAGTATGTTAATCCATCAAACTTTATAGGAATGAAGAAAATTAGATGGTATTAAGACTGTTGTTAAACTTGAATCTGTGGTGTATAATCTGAGGCCTATGATTTTTGTGTGTGTTTGTCATGGTTCTTGTGTTTAAGTCCAGTTCTCTGTGGTTATCAGGTGGCTGGTATGTTTACCAGCAGAGAAATGAGGTTCATAATAACTGTGGAATCGAGATTTACTATCAGACGGACATGCAGAACACGCATGAGAACATGCTGCTGGAGCTCTTCTGTCAAATCATCTCTGAGCCATGCTTCAACACGCTACGCACCAAAGAACAGCTGGGTAACACAATCACTCAGGAGAAATGCTCGCAGTTGTCTGTGGAAATACAAATTTCTCTCTTTTTGTCTATCAATGCGACGATTAGAGCAAGTATTTCTGTTCAGACTTTCACTACCACTGCTCTTAAGAACATTTATTTCTCTGTCTGTATAACCAGGTTACATTGTGTTCAGCGGCCCCCGCAGGGCCAATGGAGTGCAGGGACTGCGTTTCATCATCCAGTCTGAAAAAGCTCCTCACTACCTGGAGTCTCGGGTGGAGGCCTTCCTCAAGACGATGGAGAAGAGTGTGGAGGAGATGGGAGAGGAAGCGTTTCAGAAACACATCCAGGCACTGGCTATTCGGCGGCTTGACAAACCCAAGAAGCTGGCAGCTGAATGCTCCAAGTACTGGGGAGAAATCATCTCCCAACAGTACAACTTCGACAGGGGTGAGAGTCACCGATCAGATTTTGAATTGAACTCATGTTAGCATCAAGTATCTCAAGTTTTGAAACCACTGACTTTGATTTTCTTTGTCTGATCTAGATAACATTGAAGTGGCTTACCTGAAGACACTGACAAAGGAACACATTATGCAGTTTTACAGGGTTGGTAATGATCTGAATTAGGGATGTCAAATTTCGATTATTTCCATGATCGATCGTCGTTTAAATTAACGATCAATTAATCGATTAATCGTTAACCATAATACTGCAAAATGCGTCTATTGCAGGCACGCAGTCAGCGGTATGACAGGATGTGCAAAAGCCACACACACACACAAAACGCGAATTCTCACTTGAATTAAAGAGGTTTTAGTCTGAATAAAATGCTAGTAGCAGGATTATAAAATGAATAGATGCGATTATGATCATTTGATAAAATGAAGAGAGCGCGCCATACTTTTGAGATCATTTTACTTTATTGACAGTTTCCAATCCCGCACGGAGAACGCTGAACGCGCCTCTTTAAATGGTTTTGTGGTTCTCGCTGTTGTATTTTAAAGCACAATTGCAATGTTTTCAACTGACATTATTGTATTTAAAATAAAATTATCCGAAATGTGGAGCGCGTGTGACTGCGCTGCACATTAAGTGAACTACATCGGCGATGCTGCACCAAAACACTGTTGCTCACATTAATTTGATCCTGCTGGATTCTGTCCTAGAAAATGTCAGAAATCCGGCATACAGCGCATTAGATCGTGACAGTGCATGCGTGCACACGAGGATGAGCGAGCGCGGCTTTGGCTAGATTTATTTGGAGGTTATTGCTCATGTCTCATTCGGCACAAATCGAAATGTTTCCATATTCGCAATGTATTTGAATGTTAAACTATTATTTATAATGTAAACTAGGCTTGTACTTAACACGCATTCGCATATAGACGGAAAAGATGATCCTCTTCATATGAGCAAAAACGTCCTTGGCATAACAGCAGAGTGGACCGGTATACTACGGTCTATTTAAACTGACCAGTGTAACCTTTTAATGTTTAGTTGACTATTTTATTTTGATAATGAACAGACTGCGATGTAAGTTTGAATCGCTAGAATATACGTGTGCAGCAGGCTCCAGGGTGATCGAAACAGCTGAGACATTAAAAAAAATATATATTTTCCGCAAAAGTGTTTACTTTCATTTGTGCACACTCACAATAAAAACAGAAGATTTGTGATCCTGTAAAATAAAGCAAACAAACAGAATGCGTTGTCATCCTTTTTTTTTTTTTTTTTTTGTGAACTTATGGAGCGCCCACACTTCTGTTTTAAATCCGTTAATCTTAATTATTTAAGTCGGATATATTTCGCATAGCCTATTTAAAAATAAAAATAAAAAAAAAACATGAAAACAAATTGTTATTTTTATGTTGGGCCTATTACTTAGTAGGCTATACATTTTCCTTAAAACATCCCATTTTGTCCCAGGGCTTAGAACCTGTGCCCTAGTCAGGTCCATGCAGAAACTTGTGAATGATGCTCGGCGTCACCGTTTAGTGACAGCAGTGAATGCTCCAGGAATGTGTCGGTCACAGCGCCTATTAATCGCTGTTTTGAATCCAGCAATTATTTATTTAGAAATTATAAGATCTGATTATGACAAGTGTGGTATAAAAGCTTTGTTTATTAGAGGAATAATAGGTTAACTGGAAAATGTTAGATCGCGACCATGCTTTTGGACCCCATAGTCTTCATTTACGCGGCTTTGTTCTGGTTTGCCGGTTGGTCACGAATTTCCACAAATTCAGTAGCTATATTTAGGCATTGTTTCTTTTCCTAAATAGGTTTATTTTATTATCTTTCGCTTTTAATAACTGTTTTCGCATCTCTTACTGTGGTAAACATGGGAAGGGAAATTAAAGATTTCATGAATTAAGAATTCGTTCGATTTATTAATTTGTTCCCTTATTTCACTTAAATCATGGGTTATTTAGGGAACAAAATTAATGAAACATGGACAATTGCCACATTAATAATTCGTAGGAATGAATTAACAAGTTGTAGGAATGAATAGACTACCTGTCCTGTCACTGTGTCCCGCAGCCCTGCAAAGCGCACGATATAAAACAGTTATCTGATGAAATGATTAGTAACTACATTTCTATTGCATTTAATGTTGAAGAACTTTTATATGGTTTCTATTTTAATGTACTTTAAAGTTTAAATCACATTAAAAGCTTAATTTGTACATTGTGAATGAATGATGATGCTTTTATATATCGTCACCGTCACTCACAGCCGCTCGCACGTGTTGAGTGCGCATGAGCCGCACGCAGCCCAACATTGAATGGGTTAACCGACCATCGACAGCCTTAATCGATTGCATCTCTTATCGACAATTAATCGATCATCGATTAATCGTTGACATCCCTAATCTGAATGCGTCATCACACACTGTAACAGATGCGGTTTCTTGCAGTATAATCATAACTAGATTTGCATATCCTGAAAAAAAGGAGTACATGCTTGCAGCAAAATAAATTAAGTAATGACATTTCCATGATGGATTGGAGTCTGCACACATTGTCTTTGCCTTGTAAAAGCAGATGCATGATAAATAGACCAATCACAATTCAGTATGCAAATGCATGCAAAAATGACCAATCTCAACGGCATTTTTGCAAATATTTCGGCGAGCCCATTGCTGTCAGTTACATTCTTTAATATTCTGTCAGGTTGGAGGGAGATTTTGGTCACACTTTATTTTAAGGTTCTATACTTGCTGTTAACAAACCAGTAATTATGAATTTTATTTGCCTCAAACTCTTAATTTGCTGTTTATTAATAGTTAATGAGTAGTTAAGTTTAGGTATTGGGTAGGATTAGGGATGTAGAATATTGTCATCATGCAGAATATGTGCTTTTTAATTGCTGATAAACAGCCAATATGTTAATAAAAGAAGCATGCTGCTAGTAAGCAACTATTTAATAGTGGGAATTCGTCCCTGTTCTAAAATGTTACTGAGATTATTACTTCTATTAAAATATGTATTAAATATTTTATATTCTAAACGTTTTTGTAAAACAGAGCACATTGAGTCTGTGTATAAATATTTTTTGAGTGCTTAGTTTAAACTGGCTTTCAATGCAAAGCAGACCATTCAAACACTAATAATAATGTTGGGCATCATGTCTGTTCTCTCCAGGACTTGTTGGCCATTGATGCCCCCAGAAGACACAAAGTGTCTGTGCATGTGATGTCTAGAGAGATGGACTCCTGTGAGTACTGACACCAATAAGGTTGAAACATTCTGATTTACTGACTGAAGCAGCAGGGCACATTCATTCATTTTTACCATGTGTTTCCTGCAGGTCCACTGGTTGGGGAGTTTCCTGCTCAAAACGATGTCAATCTGCCTCCTGCCCCTTCACTTCCTCAGGTACTGCATTGATGTTTATGTGTTAAGCATTTTTGCCAATATAAATAATTCAAGAAAACTGTCCAAATGTCAGATGACCGTACTCCACAGTTCAAAAGTTTGGGTCCAGTGGGATTTTTAATACTAAATAAATTCTATAATCTTAATTTTTATTTTTTTTCCAAAAATGAGACTTTGATAAAGTTTGAGCTGAATTGATGCTGAAAATACAGTTTTGCAATCACTGGAATACATTTGACAAAATATAAAAAAAAAAAGTGATGATTAAATTGTAATTTCACAATATTTTTGTTTTACTGTAATTGTTTTTTACTGTTATGAACCTTATATGCCCCCTAACTTTCAAAGAATATGCTCATTGTGGTGATTTTCCATGGCCAAGCACTACTTGCATTTTCTTAAAAAAATAAATAAATACGACAATAAATCACTCATTGTGTTGCTTTGTGTTGTGTGTTTCAGCCATCATTGGTTCAGGATATGACCGAATTCAAAAGGAGTCTGCCGCTGTTCCCTCTCACCAAACCTCACATCAATTTCATGGCTGCCAAACTGTGACCAGCATCATGGGATTGTCAGAAACACCCAAATATGGAGCCAGTAACACCATGTTGTGTGTGTGTGTGTGTGTGTGTTTGCGTGTGTGTAAGCAGGCCACGAAGGAGCCGCTTGCAACATTTTTAGTTGTGCTCTGCGTCAGACATGCACACCTGACACCTGATATCTCATAGATACATAGAAAACATAGAAAGTTTGTTTCACATTGCTTCTGTCAGGAAATTTGTATCCCTGTATAATATAGGAATCACTCGCTGGCCACAATGACACTTTCTCATTGTTGGGTTTCATTTCAAAATGCGGTTTCGTTTCATTTACACCACTGTTAAGCAAAACCACGAGAAACCGTTTGGAGAGGCTGTTGTGTAATTTATCAAGATAAGTCTCTCTTGAAATGAAATAACTGGCCTTAAGATCATTTTAATCCGTGATCAGGTTTTCACCTTTTTTAAAGTTTAATTTAATCGATTTGCTTTGAGTTGTTTTTAGTTTCTGTGCATGTTGGCAGAGTTTTATCTTTAAGGATGGTGTTGTAAATGCAAGGTGGTTTTCTTGATGGACTTTGATTTTATTTGCGGTTGAAGAAATATCATAATAAACAATTTTAATATCCTTTTCATTTGCTTATTTAAGTTACTTTGTCCTTAAACGATTCCTAGTATACCTGAAACCCTGTTCCTCTGACCTAAACTCGGTGTCATAATAGAAATACAAATTCCACTCAATGAAACATGAATTATGTAAAACCTCACGTAAGACACTTGATTTGAGTTTTAAGTTTTACAAAATTAAATGAAACCGTTTATACACCACTGCTTTTTGAAACGATTTAACACGAATGATGTAGATTTTGTTTTTCAGGATGCTTAATTTGATCAAATTCGCCCATATACTGATATCCACATGCAACATGACAACATTTCAGGAGTTGTTGTGAGAAACCAACCTTGAAATCCCCTTTAACTGGGTTTGTTTTACTTCTAATGTCTTGACTTGTGATTTGTGCACTCCTCAAGCAATAATGTGACATACAGGACCTATGACTAGTGTCTGAAATGCTATACTAGGCGTTTTTCTTGACATGTTTTGAGCTTGGATCCGAGAAACTAATTAGATGAGAACTAGACTTGGTCTGTGTTCAGAAAACCCTCCTGTGATGTGTTTGAAGGCTGTTATTTCCCAGCGCTGATGCAGGAACATCCCGTCAGTGTGTAATCCATGTGTGTCCATCTCAGGTGTGTGTTAGTCTGGTTTCAAGCCAAGTCTTCAACATCACTTGTGTTTCTAGTGCTGTGATTTTATTCTGGACTTACTCAGGCATATCAAATCGACTGTATGCTGCATTTTTTAGAAACTCAACGACCATCCTACCGCGTCCAATAAAATAAATGAATACTGTTTCATGCTCAGCAAAACAAACTGATATCAGACTCTTCGATGAGTTTGGTTGCATCACTAGGATGGATATACTCAGGCATCTCTCTGCATTGGTTTTAGTGGTCTGTATTTTTGTTTTTAAATTTATAGGAATAGTTCACAGAGTATCCATACATTTTTAATGGAAATTAAATTGAACTTCTAGATGACTTTAAATTCCAAAGATGCATTTTGCATGCAGTCGGAGCATTTGTTGCGCCCCAAATCCCTTTAGCTGTTCTAGAATCAGCTCGAAGTTCTGTAGGTCAGTGATTGCCGTCTCCTGTAACCTGATGTCATGTGTTTAGCTCATACTGTAAGCAACATATTAGAGTAAAGAAATCTAGAAGAGCAGGGTTTAATGAGAGTTACTTTGCATGAACGAGCATAAGATGTTACATTGTCCAAATCCAAGAAATGTATGTACCAAACCGCAGTTGTGAGGTGGAAACTGTTCTATGGTTGAGATCTCTCGTGTTTATTAGGTGGTTTTGAAGTACATCTGGGGAATGTGTATCTGTGGGAGAGCTTTCTGTGATTCTGATAATTAAACAATGGTATGAACTCATTTGTGTTGTGGTTTTTCTCTCTTTGGTCTGCACTTAACATTTTTCTTTGAAGATTGAACCTTAAACATTTAATTTTGGATTTTTTTTTTTTAGAAAAAGGGATATTCTGCCTTAAATATAACTAGGGTTAACCATAACCACACACTTTGCTCAGCTTCTGTTATGCTATTGATTACTAGAAAATAATTGCCTTCATTAATGTACAGCAATGCATTTAAAATGTACAGCTTTCAAAATTAGCATGCAGAAGTGTTTCCAAAGTATCACGTTTCCATGAGTTTGTTGCGTTTAGTGCCACTTTTATGCATTTACCATTTTTTTATGTACTTATATATACAGCAATATTATTTTAGCTTTGAGTGAAGTTTTTTTTTTTTTAATTGGTGGGGATATATCGGCAGACAACAGACATTTGTTTGAGCAAAATTATTGCTAGAAAAATTAGGCACTGGACCTATGTAGGGACATGCAACACGATTGCAAATGATACTATCATCAGTTTATATGCTACAGATTTTAGATGTAGATCCCATAAATCATCTCAATGCTAAGAAACATTTTAGTCCAAGTTAAAAACTGTCCAACACACAGTCAGGCATTGGAAAAATACATTTATTTACATAAATCAACTGAGAAACGATAAATTCAGAAGCCATATCTGTACAACATGTTCTATATTTGGCATTATGCTTCATCTGTACAACAGGAGACTAACATACCCCACTCATACTATACAGATGATGAAAAGAAAGTCAACAGAAAAACTTGTCTAATACTTCTACACTCAGTGTACATAAACTATTTCTTAGCAACTATGTCCGAGTATAGGTCTCTGCAGGAAAGTAATGGGAGTAACCAGATAAGGGTGTTTTTAGACCATGATACCTGATTGGCTGACGTCATAGTGACGGTAGGTTTAGGGGTGGGGTTAGGTAAGGGGGATCATTTTGATTGCATGATTTAGAAACACCCAGCAGTTTCAAAACACCCACAAAGTCATAACAACGCCCACGTTTGCTCTGCAGAGACCCAAGTCTCACTACGTCACCATAAAGCATTTACAGCAAGAATCTGTAATAATGTACTTGAGCTCTATGGACAAATAGTGCTCCAAAAGCTAATTACGTGTGAAGTTTAATTAATTGCACAACCTCTTTAAAATAAAACACCTGCATCCCGCTGCAGAGTACTACCATTACAAAACAGTAGTAGTATGCATTGAATTTATATACTTTTTTTCCCTCCCAACTTCATCCATGCAACTTCACAGAGATGAAAAAAGAAGCACTACATTAATTCGAAGTCATCAGACACAATGATTCAGAAAAAAAGAAAAATGGCATGTTCACCAAATAAACCTGTCCATCCGAACCATGTAACCTTTAAGACATATATTGTCCTGGTGTAATAAAAAGGCCACTAATACTCTTAAAGTTCACTGTTCTACACAAGACTACTTATCTCTGGGAATAAATGGAACAGGTTTATTAACAGCAGTTATGAGTCATCGAATACCATAATGTTTTAATAATGTGATCGATTACAGACCAAACACTGGATTCTCTCTTTGTACAGGGTCATTAACAGACGGACTATAAAAGGGACTCCCTGAAACTCAGCACAAAGAAGGAAATTAAACCTGATCATCTGATCGCTTCAATGATGTGAAGGCAGACAAGATGGTCAATTTCACAGATATCATCTTATTTCAATCACAAAATTGACATTTAAAAAAAAATAAATGTGACTTTTTAGATTTGAGAAATAATTTCCATGATTAAATGCTAAAACAAAACAAATATCTCTAATTGAAAATTAGTTAAGTATAATTTTAATAGTATATATAATATGTTCTAAATTGAAACAAAAATAATTGTGACCGGACTTGCCTTTTTAATATGCAAAACAATTGTTTTTTTTTTGACTTAGGTGTAAAATATGGGGATATTTCTTTGTGAAATTCCTTCGAGAAGAACAACAAAAAAGATGATTTTATAAGAGATGTTTACATTGGCCTTTAGTATTTAACATTGATGATTCACCTGAACATTTCTAATTCAATAAAAAACAACCACTTAATATAAAACCTTTCAATATTTATTTTCTTTCTTAAAATGTCAAAGCCCATAAAATGAGTAACACACAACTGAAACATAACTGAATCACTGTTCAAACTCCAAAAGCAGAAGTCACATTCACTGAATCCAGCGTCAGTGAAAAGTCTCGTGGATGGAATCGAGCAGAGGTTTGATGATGAGCTCAGGCCTCCTCCGTCTCAGGGAAATTGAGGATCTTGCGATGAGCTTGTCGGAGATACTGCTGCTGCTTGAAATAAACCTTAAATGCCCCTTTAATAGCCACAAAGGCAATGCCACCCTGAGACAGAGAGAGAAATGTCATCAGTGTGAGGATACACGTGTATAAATCAAATTTTTCAGGATTTTCTCGTACCAGAATGGTCCTCTGAAGATTTGAGTTGACGCTGCTGAACATCAGTTTACCTACGATGGTGGCGATGGTGGGGAACACGAGGGCGCCGCACAGGATGCGTGTGGCAGACACATGATCGGCCAGCGGACTGGCCTCCGCCGGGATCCTCGGCACTGGGCAGCCGATACCTGCGCCGCATCACAGGGCGAGAAACAAGATTGATCAAAACTTTTGGTGACAGTTTCACAGAAGCTTGTACAGACATGTCAGGCAGTTCAGCTTTCCATCTGGCACTTAAAAATTGCCAAAAGATAATAAACTGGTTTCAAATACTGAATTGAGTAAATATTGTGTAAAATAGGTGTTGCATTCATTTACATTTTATTTGCAATATTTCATATTAGTGTTAAAATTAACTTTGCAATTAAGAATATATATAAGGAAATGTCTATGACATTTATAACTAGAATTTAAAATATTAGACCATGTGTGACCTTGGACCAAAAACTGCCATAGGGGTCAGCATGAAATAAGCTGTTCATTGATGTATGGTTTATTAGGATCGGACAATATTTGGCTGAGATATAACTATTTGAAAATCTGGAATCTGAGGATTCTAAAAAAAAAAAAAAAATCTAAATACTGAGAAAATCACCTTTGAGGTTGTCAGCAATGAAGTTCTTAGCAATGCATATTACTAATAAAAAATTAAGTTTTGATGTATTTATGGTAGGAAATTTACAAAATATCTTTAAGGAACAGAATCTTTACTTAATATCCTAATGATTTTTGACATAAAAGAAAATCGATAATTTGGCTTTTTCTACAAATATACCCCAGCGACTTAAGACTAGTTTTGTGATCCAGGGTTACATATATATTTAAATTAAATAATGAAATAATAAACAATCATTATAACAAATAAAACATGATTATATGTGGATGTACAAATATCAAAATGTCTGAAATTACATAATAAAGATAAAGATGGTATTTGTAAACATAGTGAATAAGTACTTATGAAACTGATACATCAATATCCAATCCAACATCATTTAAAATATGTATTTATTATTTTTGGTTGTCTCATTTGGATATTATTTTCTGTGAACTTTAGATGAGCTATTAACTAGGGGTGTAACGGTTCACAAAATTCACGGTTCGGTTCGATACGATACACTGATGTCACGGTTCGGTTCGGTTCGGTTCGATACGTTTTAGATACAGCAAAATGTAAAAACATCTCAACTTTTCAGAATGCCGCAAGCGCACCGCGGGTCATGTGACAAGAACTAACCAATCAGCTTCATCCTTTCCCGTAACAACGTTGAGAGCTCAGCCAAGATGAAGGATCAGCTGATCATAGTTGTATATGGATTGCAATTTTGAAATAAATTTAGTAGCAGAGCTACTGCAAGCGATTTTTAGAGCTGCAAATCCATTTATCCTTCGCTGAAATTTCCGCGTCTCATGGAGAGAGCACGTCATTGTTGCTTAGCAAAGACAGACGCCTCATGAGCGCTTCTGCCCAAGCGCTTTGGAAAGGAGGAGAAAGACGCGCTTAGCGTTTTCCATGCGTTTTTAGGCACGATATGTGAACGGCCCCTAAGGCGCTCGCTCACTCAGCACGCGCTGAAGGCTCGTTGCAAAATGTCGAATGCCTTTAACAGACCAGAAATATAAGATCCTAAAATAACCAACAGGTCTGGTGTTTGGGTTGGATTCCCTGTAAGCTATAGTTTCTAAATGCTGCAGGGATAGTTTGCTGCGTGCATGTTTCTCCTTTTTTTCGTCTTTTCCCAGATAGTACTGACGCATATATCCCAGATATTCCCGCTGGTGTTTTTTTTTTTTTTTTTTTTTATTCCCGCTGGTGTACCCTGTCATGTTGCAGATGCGACATACCGTTGTTTTTTTATCCACCACTCTCTTGCCATCACCATTATAGCTTAAAGGGAATCCAAAGTGCACCCAAACACCAGACCTGTTGGTTACTGGAGGATCTTCTTTTTCTAGTCTGTTAAACGCATTGGCCATTTTGCAACGAGCCTTCAGCGCGTACTGAGTGAGCGAGCGCCTGCTGAGTAGCCTAACATAAACATATAAGATGGTGTTTTTTTCTTCTTCGGGAGTGTCAGGGGCGTTGCCTGTTACGTTGTTTGGGTTATTGGGCTACCTTGTTGAACGCATATCATTATATTTCTCTCTCTCTCTTTTTTTTTTTTTTTCAAATATAATTAATTACTCCAACGAACCGTTCGGTATACATAATGCGTACCGCGTACCGAACCGAAAGCGTCGTACCGAACGGTTCAATACGAATACGCGTATCGTTACACCCCTACTATTAACCATAAATTAAGATTTTATGCAACAATATGTAAAACTATAAAGTAAAGTATATTAAAAAACTATATTGGATATTAGAAATAAACCCATTTTGTAAGCTTTTTTCCCAATTTATTTTCAACTTAATAAATCCGAAAATATTAGAATGATTTCTGAAGAATCATGTGACACTGAAGACTGGCGTAATGATGCTGAAAATTGACAGGAATAAATTACATTTTTAAATATATTAACACACAAAACTGAAATAATAAACAAATATTTACAATATTTAAACACACACATAGTCTGTGCTGTCACCACTGACCTGGGAAAATACTGTTGAGGATCTGAAGTTTATTGGAGTATTTCCTCCAGAGGCGGAGCACATAATCCTCCCAGCGAATCATCTTCCCTAGAATTAGCATAACTGGGATGGTTGGCAGACCAATCAACAAGAAGAGAGGGTCGGCTCGTTCCATCACATCCAGACCTTCCTTATGACCCACAACCTGAGAGACGGAGGCTTCAGAATCAAATAACGCTTGTAAAATCATTTCATCTGTGAGTGACGTCTCACCTGCATGACAGTCACCGCGCCGTATGTGACGGCCGTCCAGTAAATAGAGCCCACCATGATACCGGCCGCAGCAAACGGACAGGCCTTCGAGATCAACCGGTCGGCCAGATCCAGCACATACACCACCGGCCCTGCACAGAAATGCATGTAGTGCATCTTTATAAGAAACTGCAGAAGGCTCTACAGTATATTACTATTTATATCATCATGCAGACATGAATCTATTTATGAAACAATTTCACAAAACAAGAGATATTAAATGATAAAAACTAGGTGATATTGAGGTCTGAATCATGTGACCATCACGTGAGGATCAAGCAGTGATGAATCCAGTTCCCCTCCTCTCCAGCAGGGGGCAAAAGAAGATATTATGATCAGGAACCAACAGGCCAATAAAATTCTCTTCTGACTATATATTTACATTTAGTCATTTAGCAGACGCTTTTATTCAAAGCAACTTACAGATGAAAATATATAATCGTTTATCAAAATGTGAAGCTGTCCACAGAAAGATACGAACACACAAGTAACTGTCGATCATCCCGTTTAATTCACTAACCCATGATGACACAAGCGCTTTACAGTTCTATGCTCGACCAATGATGACTGCATCCTAAATGACTCAGGAATAAAGCTGCACACAGTGGAACCGACCCAGAAAGGAATGAGGAAACACTCAAGGTGGACATCAAGAGGAAATCATGTAATATTTATCGACCGACAACCTGCTTTCCTCTCATCCTAAAAATACCCTCGACTGCAGGACAAGTCTCTGGACACTGTGTGTGTGTGTGTGTGTGTGTGTGTGTTGGGATCACTGACCGCTCTCGAGAATATTAATATGGAATATTCTGATGACAGCGCTGGAATTTGGTTCACGTTCTCTCTAGCGCTGCAACATCAAACTAATGTCTACTGGCAAGAGAAAGCGCTCAGGCACTTCTGCTGCCAGCCACAGATTCCATTATTAAGATCATTAAAAAATAAACTCCACTTAGCAGGAATACATCTGCAGTCTATTCTTCCTCGTTTTACACCAGCTTCGCTGCTCTGCCAAAGAACGGCTGTGGAACAAGGACTTTCTGTTCCCTACAAACCCTCTCCAGTGCCAGGCTGCGTAAAACAACTTCAATGTGATGTCAGTCTGAAGAACATCTTGAGAGTCAATCAGGAGTAATATATTTGAAAAAATAAAAATAAAAGACAGATGGTCTTTCACCTTCACAGTTATGGCTTTTCTGAGCAAAGTGGCAGATCTGCGTACCATGCTCATGTATAAAATACCAACTAAAGTTCCAAACCATAGTCAGCTCCCTACCTAGGGAGTATTTTACTGATTAAAAATGATTCTGAAACTCGTTAAAAAGAATCAGTGACACTCACTACACTATCACATGGCATATATTTTGTGTCCCAATCTTTCGTGACCAAACACATTTAAATCAGAAGACGAGCTCGCAATGCAACTAAATGAAATGGTTTTGCTGTGAAACTCTCATGTTCACGAGTTATGACATTCGTCTCGTCTCGCATTCCTACATTTTGACAGTCGAACGGAGAGCATGATTGGTGCAATTTCACAGCTGGCCACGGTCACCCTGACAACCATATCCCAGAATAAACCCGTGGCTGTGGAAAGAGACAGAGAGCGAGAGAGGACGACAGACTGGGCCTCGGGAGGAAGATTATTAGCACAGCGTGAAGAGAATCTAATGCTGTTATACTCTCAACCTGATCAATTTACATAAGAGACGACACACAAGAGGATGAAAAATGACATTTAGTTTCGTGAGCAGCGGATTACTGGAATCACAAGCAAATCCTCATCACCAAAATCAAAAAGAGGGATTTCTCTGGAATCAGGATTGACCTATGAAGTACAAAAAAACTAAATAAACAAGTGCTTCTATTCAAAACTAGCGTAGTGACATTTGATGAACCCTGATAAAGTGAAAAGTGAAAGAACATCACAAATGTCCAGAATTTTGCTCATCATGTGTGGCATGTGAAAGTGAGCGGTTTATTATATTTGCAGCAAAGGCAGGGCAATCTATCGAATATATTCACTTTCAATACAATCTAGTATCTTTCAAAATGACAAATATTTTTAAAAGTAACTCTGATGTAAACCTCAAGAAAAATGGTTTTAAAATCTGTTCACGCCAAAAACGTCAACGATAAATATAGTGCTGTCAAATGATTAATCGCATCCAAAATACGTTTTTATTTGCATAATATATATTTACACATAAAAATATTTAAATGTATTTACATGTATATATAAATGTATATTATATATAAATATAATTTAATATAAACAACATTTTTCTTAAATATATACATGCATGGGTGTTTATTTATATATACTTAAATATACACAGAACACACATATGTAAACAAACTTTTATTTTGGATGCGATTAATTGCGATTAATCTTTGACAGCACTAAAATAAACATAACCACTCTTTATTTTTATTTGCAAGAAATTAATACTATTTTGGAAGGATGCATTAAATTGCATAAAAAGTTAATAGTAAAGTTCACATTTTTAAAGTGTTAAGAAAGACTTCCATATATATATTTTAAAAAATGCTGTTCTTTAGAACTTTCGATTCATCCAAAAATCCTGAAAAAAAACTATGTTGTTTTCACAAAAATATTAAGCAGCTGTTTTCAGCACTGGTAATAATAAGAAATGCTTCTTATTCTGAGTTTTCTTGTTTTCTTGAGTATCATGAGAGACTGAAAAAGTAAAAAAAAAAAAAAAAGATACACGTAAAAAAAAAATATTTTAAAGGGGGGGGGGGGGGGGTGAAATGCTCGTTTTCACTTAATATCCTGCTAATCTTGAGTACCTATAGAGTAGTACTGCATCCTTCATAACTCCAAAAAGTCTTTAGTTTTATTATATTTATAAGAGAAAGATAGTCTGTACCGTTTTTTCCCGGAAAAACACAAGCGTCTGTAGGCGTGACGTGTGGGCGGAGCTAAAGAATCACGAGCGCCAGTAGGATTTTGCGTTGAGAGCATCTGGAAACTCTGACATTACCTTGAGGAAAAAAACATCACCCAAAACAAACCATGGCAAGGTTGTGCAGGGTTGTCTTGCCCTGGCAACCAAAATACACTTCTTTTGTGACATTTCGGTCTCTCGCTCTGATCAGTGAATTGCTCTGCTATACGGGAGCGCGCGCTCTTCCGGCAGAAGTGCCCTAGGACCCATATAAGGAAATTCCGCTTCATCTAACGTCACACAGAGCCATACTCGAAAAAAAACTTTTCCAAAACTTGTGACAAACCGGACTTCAAACGTACAACTTAATTTTTTTAACTTTGTCCATGTTTAGCATGGGAATCTAACTCTTTAACAGTGTAAAAAACTCAGTATGCATGAAATAGCATTTCACCCCCCCCCCCTTTAAATTGTAATAGCATTTTACAATATTTTGATCATATAAAGGCTGTTGCTGAACAAAAGACACTTCTTTAAAAAAAAAAGTAATATATTACATTTCGTATATTAAACAGGGATCCAAGACACATTTTTAAGAATGTAAACTGATGGATTGTCATACCGAGTTTAGGGAACACGATAAGGTATTCAGCATTGCATTGTGGGCAGGTGACACGTGCGATGCTGTTGCCCCTCTGTTTCTCATCAACCCAGCGCTGAAGACACGACTGATGAACCCATTTAGTCGAACCACGGCAGCGGCATGGACGCACCCACTCCGCCGTACGGTCATCCTCATCTGTGGCAAAACACACCCAACAACTCCTGAAACACACACACACAGAAACACATCAGTGCTCGGCTCAGTGTTTCATCCAGGCCAAAGTACTGTATAACAACTGAACGGTGAAGACAACGTTTGTCATGTTACTGTGTAAAGTTCAAGGCTCCTGGAGCTATTTTTATAGTTCAACTCTTAAAAGTATCAAGGGACAGTTGGCACAAAAAAAATCAAAGACAGCCAACCGCAGAGAAATATGGGTCAGTGACTAAGCACAAATGAAACAAGATCATGAACTGAAAAAAAAATACAGGTTATCATTTTGATCTCACTGTGTTTTTTTTAGCAACCTAGCTGTCTAAACCAATGCGTTCAAGTTAAACTGGTTTAATTTAATATAAGGCCTTAGTATAGGCTGTGAATTACTCAAACGATCAGAACTGCATGCTCAATCATATACAAGTTTGTTTGCTGAGAAAAGCCCAAAATTATGTATATCATCGTGGCAATCACTAAATAGAAACAAATATACTTTTGAATTGTTTGTCCTACATCTAAATGACAATGTCTAATGATGATCGTGTAAATAATCGATGTCAAATCTCTGCGGAAGGAGGGATCGAGACTCGGCTGTTCTCTCAGGTTTCTGAGGGAGATTTTCCATTCTGTCTGTTTCTGAATAAAACATGAGGGATGAAGAGCCTCTCGGGTGATCATCTCAGGTCTATTAGATGACAATCCCAAAGCCAAACAAGAACACACAGATTTGTGCTTTAATATGACCTGTTTTATAAAACAATTTACCAAATAAGCCAGGTTTACTTCAATTAGTCTGATGTTTTGTTAGTTGACTTGGTTCAACATAAGACCAGAAGCAATATGTGACCCTGGATCATAAAACCTTCAGTCTTCAGTCGCTGGGGTATATTTTTAGCAATAGCCAAAAAAACTAAAAAACATTGTATGGGTGAAAATTATCGATTTTTCTTTTATGCCAAAATTGCCAAAAGATCATGTTCAATGGAGATATTTTGTAAATTTCCTACCATAGATATATCATATACTTAATTTTTGATTAGTAATATGCATTGCTAAGAATTCATTTGGACAACTTTAAAAGACGATTTTCTCAAAAATTTATTTTTTTGCACCCTCAGATTCCAGATATTCTAAAAGCCAAATATTGTCCATGTTCCTCTTCTCCATGTTCCTTAAGAAGCTGCTTACTGTTCCTGTAACTCTGCCTCCATCACGACAACCATCAGAAACACAATCATCACCCGTGTGAAACCCAAGACATCTCACCGTTGCCCTCACTTCAGCACACTTGCATAGCATGGATTTAGACACTAAGAGCTGCGTTCATTACGATGCCAACCAGATTATCAGCCAATAAACAAGGTAAAACAAAATGTGCTGTGAAACCCAATCTGATTTAAGCATGTTTCCTTCACTCAGCAGGGGTAAAGTTTCAAACTACAGGCTATATAATCTGCAGTCAAATTCACACAATGATAGCATGATTTTTTTCTCCAATACACTGCAACAAATATTTTTATTAACAATTGTGCTTTAAACCACAAATAAATAAATAATTTATTTTTTTAATTTAAATGTTTATTTTAAATAAATTAAACAAATAAATAATAAAATACTACTAACACACAAAATAAAATATACACTAATGTCATAATTAAAATAAATACATGAACTATACAAATAAATGAACTACTAATTAATCAATAATACATTGATTCTCATTGATTTTTGCAAGAATGACATTCTCCCCTTATGCAAGGTTTAAAAAGAAGATTTTTGATTTGAGGGAGAAAAATCATTCACAGATACGTCACAATTATTTCATTAACAATTGTGCTTTAAACCACAAATAAATAAGTTAATTAAATATATACTAATATAATTTTTAAATAAAATAATAAAAATTTAAGTACTGCTAATACATAATCCACTAATGTGCAAACCAAACAACTTCTGAATAATAAGGCTAATAACACTACTGTGATCATATTCTGTTCACTTCTCTATCAGAAGACACGTGACAGAATTACTCTTCCGCACTGTTTGTGATGACATAGATGAAGCTTAAAATATCTCCAGCACACCAGACCATTTTCCATTAAACCATATTCCGGGAACAAATGCTGCAAAAATCCCTCTTAGATGCCAATAAGACACTTCTCCACCTCTATCAGATTCACATTACTACTTGAGCTCTTGCAGAATATAGCCCTAGTGTATGAGATACCATCAGGAGGTCAAAAAGTCGATACCGCTCGCCTTTCTTTACATGTTGAGAGCCGGTTACATGACACAGAAAGACAATCTATACAACAGCGAGGGGGTCTCTGGAACTGATGACCCTGATGATAGTTTCAAAATCCTGATCTCTAGAGCCATAACATCAGCTCCTATTTCATACAGCAGGAGTTTTCATGAATAAACTGGCTACGGTTTCAAAAACAGGAATAAGTGTGTGAAAGTTTAGATGCTTCCTCTTATCCAGAAAATGTGGAAGCATTAAACGTCTACTGTTAAACACCTCGACAAACCTTAAACTAAGCATGAGCAATAATAATATTAAAACTTTCCTGCATGTTCTCATTGCTACACACACAGGTCAGTCTGCATTTAAAGAGGCATTAAAATCTCGGTGTAATGAGTTTATTCATTTGGCTGTGGTCACATGACTGATGATCTTCCAGAAACTTCAGTGAGTGAAAGCAGTTGTCGAGCATCAGAAGAAGAGCTGAGATCACAGACATTTCTACTATACTGACAAATAGAAATAGAGCTGCATCGATTAGGACATTTCATCTGGCATTAAAGCAACATATAGCTATTAGCCACTGAACTGCATTTTAATTAATTTCATATACCAGTTAATAGAATGATAAATATAAACCTTAAACTAATGTATTTATACTAAAAATGGAAGCAAGCAATTTCCTGATAGCCTAAATAATGCACAGGGTAAATAAATTTTATATATATATATATATATATATATATATATATATATATATATATATATATATATATATATATATATATTGTATAGTAAACGCTGGTCTGTGTGAAACATGCACATGATGGAATTTACAGCTGATTAGAGAGCGGCTTTGCTGACAAAATGCACATTAATTATTGGCCGATATTTATCATGCACCCCTAAAAAAAAAAAAAAAAAAAAAAAACTGCTGCTCAAAGTTTGTCTCTATTCCACAGAACCAAATCTGTGACTAGTTTACAGTTGGTGCACCGGTCAAGCACCAGCTAGATTACAGTTCATGTAACTTCAGTCACTGTTTTCCAGTAACTCCAGTCATCTTGAACTTGTGGTCTATATTTGTTCTTGAGGAGGGGTCACTCTTTCCCCTGTAGTCAGAGTCACAAGACCCATCCACAAGATCACGTTTCACCAGCTAAAAGCCAGAATTACCACATAGAATTAGCAGCATTTCTACAAAATCTAGGCCTATATGTCTGTTTTAGTGCAACAGTAAGTCACATTTTGACTGAATCAGTTTTGCACAAACATCGTCTTCAGAAAACGTTAAAACCTAGTGGAATATTAGCAATTTATTATAGCCAGTTTCGTCAATGGAAACAGTTTACATCTCAAAATTCAGACGGAATTACAAATTCTAAACTCAGAATTGCAAGGAAAAAGTCTGCACCAATAGCCTTGTGGTTAGAGCGCCGACAGTGAGCTCATGGCCACTCGAGTTCGAATCCCATCACATGTTTTTTTGTCGATCCCACCCCCTTTATCTCCAACCAATGCTTTCCTGTCCTGTTCCATCCAAATGAAAGCATAAAAAGCCCATAAAAATGTTTAGTTAATTTTTTTAAGCGAGAAAAATTGCCGCAATTACCTTTTTGCCAGAATTGTAAGATACAATTACAAAGGAAAAAGTCACAGTTACCTTTAAATAAATAAATAATTCACAATGACTTTTTTTCCCAAGGCAGAAATGGGCTTCCAAAGCAATTAGCATAGGCACCAAGCAATACTGCATTTAATTGACTTTCAAACAGAAACATAACACCAAAGGTCCAAATGATGGTGGATTATTTCCAGACACCTTTCAAACATGACTCAAGACACACATTTGTGGAGACACATCAAAGCTGGATGGGAAAAACAGTAAGACAGAGAAAGTGAGGTTTAGAAACAGCCAAAATAAACGGAGCCAGCTTTCTGAATACCGAAGAGAACAAAAGAGGGTGATAGAGTGTCTGCCACGTAAAGGTCAGACAGGATTTAAGCATGAGCCCATCTTTTCTACATTGCACAGAAAGCAGCTGCGGGTGGCAGGCCTGGATAAGGCCGTGTTTTGGAGTCTGATAGAGCTGTGACGACTATCTGCTCTCACACAGACCTGTGAAGGTTGTTGCCTCAGTGACGGACATTAGAGAAGGATGCAGGATCCATTTGAGAGAGATGAGAGCTTTCACCATAACAACTGACACAGATATGTCTGCAAACTGGCTGATGTGCCAATAAACCAGTTTACACACCAGCTAGTCCAGTTCTTTCCTCTCAACACCTATTTCCTCAGATGTAAACACACATATGAGGTGACAACACGTTCAAATTTACTTCCATTCAAAAGATTGGGCTCGGTGAGATTTTTTAATGTTTTTAAAAGAAGCAATTTTATGTGAATAATATTTTGAATGCGAGTATATATTTTAAATTAAAATTCATTTATTTAATGCAAAGCTGAATTTTCAGCATCATTACTCCAGTCTTCAGTGTCACATGATCCTTCAGGAATTCTAATGTTGCTCAAGATACATTTTTATTCATATAAATGCTTCATCTTTTTGTGGGAACCATGCTACATTTCTATTCAAGGTTATTTGATTAAGGAAATCCTAAATCAAAAGAACTGCAACAGAAATTGTCACATCTGTCACATTTGATCAATGTACTAAATCGAAGCAAAATAAAAATATGAATGTCTTATAAAAACTGTGAACTGTAGTGTAGTGTATATTATATTTATAACATTATACAAAACATTATATTTTATTTGCAATACTTACGCAATATTTTACAGGTGATTCAATGACATTTGAATTTTCTTCTCAAGAAAATGCATGATATTTCAAATACAATATATTTTTTAGGATTCTTAATGTCAAAAGAACAGCATTTATTTAAAGTAGAAATCTTGTAACTGTTGTTTACTGTCATTTTAGATTAATTATATATATATATATATATATATATATATATATATATATATATATATATATATATATATATATATATATATATATATATATATATATATATATATATATATATATATACACACACACACACGCGCACACACACACACAAACAAACATATGAAAGTTTAGCCTTTTTGGACTGAAAGGAAAGATCCGCTCAATTGTGTCCCATCATCTGGCCAGTGCACTCTAGTTTATTTTGCAAGTGCTGGCCCTCTGGCAAACAGGACAACCTGGTTGGAAGAACATGGACAAGGTCATGACACAAAAACAGCTCGACCCGACGCAGTGACCCAATGAATAATTACAGAAATGAGAACTTGCCCATGTCATTTACCAAAAAATGCTCCTATATATAGAAAATCTGCTTATTAATGACCCCTGAGGGTCAATCTGGAAGAAAAAACTGACCACAACAACAGTGTCATTAAAAACTTCTCCAGGACACACTGTCCTTTGTGTTGGGTTCATTAAAACTAAAGCTCATAATACTTAAGACCAACATCACACAAGTCATGAGGCAAAGGTTTTACCATGAACCTTTCCCAAATCATCTGCTGGTGTGCAAGGCAGATCAAACAGCCAATCAAGCCTCTTATTTCTGTTTTACTAAAGGAATATTCTGGGGTCAATACGAGATAAGCTATCATACACTAGAAATTATTTCAATTTCAAAAAAATAAACAAAAATGGTTAAGTAATTAACATATTACAAGGTCTGAAAACTGAAAAAAAAAACAATTAAAGCCAGTAACATATGCACTCACGTGACACATGCTAAGAATTAAAAAACCTTAGGAATCAGGAATTACATTTATTACACATAACCAGTAACCCCACTCGGACAATTATCCTCTTTACAGCTCACATAATAAAAATTTCTATAAGTAGACATTACTATAAAAATAAAAAATTAATAACCCTATATTTAAAATAACTTTAATGCATATTAATAAATATATATAAATATATATATACATAAATAAAAGAAATAAAACAAGTTTTTTTTGCACGAGAACTTACATTTGTGAATATGAAATTTTGCATGTAAAAAAAATAAGATTTTTAATGTTAATTTTTTTATCATGTCATTGTGTTTTTCTTTGCTGTTCTCCAACATACCAAATAATACAAATTTCCATAATAAAAATATATTGATTATCACAATTCTGTACAATTAAATCACATACATTTTGCCAAAATAGTTTTACAAAAGGTCAGTTTTTAAGGCAACTGACACAAAAAGAGCAACTAATATCAAAATCAGATTTGAATTTTACAAAATAATGTTTGGCTGGGTAAATACTGTGTATAATTTTGAATGATACTTCCATAACCTTGTCTTTAATTAAATATTGATTAGGTATTAACCAAACCTTTTTCCAAACAATATTGTCTGTCAGGCGATTCCAATATGAATATAATGCCTATTAATAATACCAATATTGCATATTCTGTTGATGGTTAATTAATATTGTGTCAGTTCTGCTTCTGCACATCGGTTTCCAGACACAAATCAGTGTGTTATCCGACGTTTAAACAATAGATGGATCTTCAGAACAGAAGCTGTTAAACATAAACAATCTAAAAAGTATATAATCAAAAGAGCAAGACTGAATCAAAACAAAATTAAAGGCCAAATGAAGGACACGCCCCCTCGACATAGACGTCACATCATGTAAGTAACAGACTACACCTGCAATCAATCACTCATTATCTACTCTAACTGTTCTTTTATGAATATTGATCTAGGTTTAAGCATATTTCGAACTATACGAAAGTCCACAAACGCCACTTTACTGACAGGTTGATATGTAGCGGATATTAGCCGTTTGTTTACACTGCATTTCTTTCACTCACCTGTCCACAATCTGCTGCATCACAGCCGCTCCCTCTTCTGCCATATTCACATGAGTCCACACACTTAATTAATGACAGGCCGCGGGGAATCTTAACGCCGTGCTAAACACGCATATGGGCGTCTTACTGTCAGTAAACAACGGCTGAAATCTGATTATAAACCATTGAGATCGATTAACATAAACCGATCTAGTAATGAATATTCATAAATGTCAGTAATTCCAGAAACACGCAGAGACTCCATTGACTGCGCGTGAGAAAACGCGAGCGGACGCAACTACGCGCATGTGAGAGCGTTATCTTGACTCTCGCGAGAGCACAGATGCACTCTGGGACGTGTATTCTTCATGTCATGTAGCCAAAAATATAAACATTTATGTTCTCGCAGAGGCAGGCAGCCTAGAGCAAGAGGGACTACGCCTGCTGGAGCAACATGAAGATACATATTTGGCTTCAGAATACCTCGTACTGTGGTAAGGAGAGTCAACATATTTCAGTACAATGAATAAATTATTAGAATGCATATTTTATTTAACATGGCAGAGCATCAAGGAAATAAAAATAACATGAGTGAGGGCTTCATTCATTTGCCTTTTCATATGGCATATGGTAAGGTAATTATATGGTGTTTGTTTATTGCTGCTGTTTAGGATTTTGATCCTTTCTTTTGTTAGTTTTCCTTTTATTGAGTTTATTGCTACATTTACATTTAAATTTGGGACTTAAAGTGACAAGTATCTTGTGCTATTCTCTGTAAAATTAACTCTACTATTCTTCTATAGGAAATGCCCCAAATTTGACCCACACTGGTAAATTTCAAAAAGGCATTTAATAATATTTTCTGTATTTCAAATTAACTTATTTATTAGTATTAGTCAATAAATAGATATCTTATTATCTATTAAGGTAATCATTTCCATTATGACAGGAGCAGTGAATATGGAGCCATGTAGCAGATTTGCATATTTATTATTAAATTATCTTGATATTTGATATAGTACACTCTTATACCAATTAGCCTATGCCTAAGTCATGTGGATGCTTAAAACTTTATTCTTTCATTAATTATAGGTCATTTAAACATTTTCACTCCAAACAAACCTTGCTTAATAATGGGTTATAAAAGGGATAGGTCTTGTCCTAGTTTCATATTGTTCAGTGCAGCATTTTATCGTGTTAAAATCCACAATATATCAACATCAATGACGAAAAACCTGTTCATCATATAACTGTCCACCTCCTATATCATATTGTTTTGTTGCATATAAAAGTTGTCTTATATCAGGTAATATTCTTCTATCATAAGGGTGCAATACTTTGCTAAATAAAATCATATTTTATTAAAAAATTGTGTATTAAATATTTTAATATTTCTTGCTTACCTTATTTAAAGGCCAAGCCATCTAAACTGTGACTTGCATGTTATATTATAAGCTTTTCAACACGTCATATAGTGTGTTTGATGGCTTTGATGACCGAAACACTACAATTCCCACAATCCCTGAGTGCATCAGCCATGCGCCGCAGTCAATCAGCTGTTGAGACGACTGCAGAAGGGCAGCTCATCTGTCACATCAAAAGCCAGGCGAGACAAGCAGAAAATAGCCTTATTCACAGAATCCCAAAAGGTGCACGATAAGGTAAAGTCTGATTCATGCACAGCAGGGAAAAAGAAAGCAAGAGAAAAAAAAAGTCAACCCATAAGATGCATGTTATTTGTGTTTAATATAGCTACTCTATGAGTTGTGTGCGGTGGATTAAAGTGCTCGATTTAATAGATTTTCCTTTCCAATAACCCGGTGCATTTTAGAAATGCATTATAATATGCGTGCATGTATTTTGCCGATATAAAGCAATATTTTTTACTGTCTTTTAGATGGTCAACGCATGCTCTGAAGTGGTGATTTCTATAATGACCTTGAATATGCAGCTCTAATGCTGCAAAACGAGGATTAACCGACGAGATATTTGGCAGAAACGCTCTTCATCTTGATACGATCGTCTATTCTGATTAAAATTTGATTTAAGGTCGAGTTCATAAATCCACCAGGCGCTGAAACTGTCGCATTCTCGGCCTGTTTTTCATCGGAATATATTTGGCATCGTAGAAACCCTCAAGAGGTATGTAGAAAATGATACCCTACTTTTTCCCATATGGTTAAATATCTTTTTGCTCGATCTTTTTTTTTATAAGAAATTGTTTGCTTAACCCTTCACAAAATTAGTAAACAATAATGGAGATGTGTCTCGGATGTGTCTCAATATTAAGTGGCTAAAAGCCATGAAGTGAATTTTTTATTTTTTTTAAATAATAAAAAGCTTTAGGGATTTCTGTTGCGTAGATGTTTTGTGCAGCACTGCTGGGTGTAACCCAAGATCCTGCAGCAAATATAACCTAGTTGCTGAGCCGTGCCATGCTCTGTTGTACACCAATTCAAACTGTCTGAATAGTTTACAAACTTGTGCTTAGACCTGTAAATGTTCTTTCTTACTAGATGGCTATGCACTTTAGCCTATTGATTGTATGAATAAACTAAATAAGATGCACAATAATTTGCACAACATATATTGCACAACATATATTACAATAAATTAATATATTTGTAAGAATAAATATGTAGTCTACTAGACATCATAAATACAAATCAAACTATCGTTTGACACAATACAAACGCACAATAGTTATTGCACATTAGGGATGAAGTCAGCTGAAATATCGGCATGCATTTTGTAGCTAATGCACTGAATCAGCAACATTAGTAGGCTTATTATTAGCTGCAGTTGTGGTGTAAAACTACAATACACTTTTTGCACGTTTGTATTTGGCTAAGTAGCTGTCATTCGTCAGAATTCAACATCGATGACTAAACAAATGACTCGGCAAACCTCTTTTCCTCATTTATTTACGCGTGTCTCTTTTAACCTTGCTGAACGACGCAGCTATATTTATTGACGTATGCAAATTGAGGGGCGGGGCTTGTGAGAGAAAAAAAAAACAGGAACAAGAATCAGTTTCTCATTTCTGTCTGGAGTTCCAGTGAGAGAAAAACGAGACGTGGCGAAAATTGGTGAATATCGGTGACCTCCGAGCTTTTCTCTCCTTTATTCGTGTTGCGAGGGGGGTAAACCGGACTTCAGACAGATCCCGATTAGCTACATGGCTGATCAGGGGCTCATTAATAATCAAAAACTCCAGTCCGATCGCTGTGATCAATAATAACTGATCATCTGTGTTTCAGCTCAAAACATGCAGGATGATTTACTGATGGACAAAAGCAAAGCTCAGCCTCACCAGCACCAAGAGCCCTTAAATACAGAGCCTCCATCCACCACCACGACCCCCTCCGAGCCTCCGGTCCCGGACGAGCAGAACCCTGTCGGTCACTCCGAGCGGCTCGCCATGGAGTCTCCGGTGTTACCGGGTTTGGGTTTCCCGCAGGATTCCTCTCTCTCGCAGTCGTTCGGCAGCACTTGGTCCACCAACGCCGTAGACGAAGGCTTTTTCCAAGGGATTCCGTCGGTAAACGGGACGATGCTTTTTCAAAACTTTCCCCATCACGTCAACCCGGTTTTCGGAGGTAATTTTTCCCCGCAGATGAGAAGGTCTCCGCTGAGTGTGACCCAGAGGAACCCCTACAGCCACCAGACGCTCATCAATAAAGTGTCCGCGTCGTCCGCTTCCTCGTCCGCCTGGAATAACCATCAGAACGCGGTGTGGAGCTCCGCGGCGAACCCCTGGAGCGGCAGAGACCCGCGGAGAGCGCTCGGGCTCGGCGTCCCGTCTCAGCTCAACCCCGTCTCCCCGACGAAGAAGCCCTTCCCGAGCAATGTCATCGCGCCCCCGAAATATCAGAGACCCGGAGCCCTGCAGAAACCCTGGATGATCTCAGAGCCTCCGGAGACCTTCAGAACCGACAACGGCAACAACATGCTGCCATTTCAGGTGAGATTAGTCAGTATTTCACATACGTATAGAATCAGGAATAACGTTTTTTTATTATTATTTTTATATGTGAATATAGTGATGATGTTTATACATAAACTCAGAAAGCTATAGAATTAGGAATAACATTTTTATTAATATTTGTATTTATTTTTTATACAGCCTCTAATTGTTATTGAAATTTGTGAATATAGTGTAAATAATGCATCAAATACATAATGTATCATATTGGTCATAAACAATTTATAGACCTTACATTATAATAATAAATCAAAAACAGTTCTACATAATTTATTAAAAATAAAACGTAATTTTTATTTGTATGTGTTGAAGGATATGACCGTGTGACTAAATTTCTACAGATGAGACTCATAACTTTATGTATACAATATTTTACAAAATTTTCTATAAACTTGAAATACCTTTTATTCTGATATCTCTTATGTTTCTCTGACTGTAAGGAAGAGTTGTTTTGAATCATTCTCCAGCTGTTTCTATAAATGTCATTGTAAGGTGGAAGGGTTCAAATTCCCATCTGAGGCTCTCCTGCAGCGCCTTTGGGGGGCGTTTAAAGGGAACACCACTCAAATCTGATTGGTGCTTGTTGAGTTAGGGGGCGGGGCCTTCTCTTGCTGTCATGAAAACAACATTATTGCATACTTTTGACACAGTGATATTCTCAGACAGAGGACATTGATATTTTTGTTTCAAAAAAGCAAATTTCTTAGTTCTTAAGGGAGTGTAAGCATTGTCAGATTCTGCTGTATTTGATAGAATGTTTTTTTTACATTATTATTATTATTATTATTATTATTATGATTATTCATTTTTTTTTTAAACGAAAAATGTAAAAACAAATGAATGAGTCATGCACACAGATAAAACAGGCTTTGAGCATGTGAGGTTCATCTTAAATTTCTGATTTCAAATATCTTCATGAATTTTGTGTATTTTGTGTACTAATTCATTTGGATGTACACCTTGGTGTTCTTAATTAAATTGCAACACAAATATGACAATTCCAGCTGACCACTAATGTTTTTCACATGAAAAGTGTTACTTTAAGTCTTATGTCTTGCACTTTTGCCCATAATGCTGTCAGCTTCCTGATACTGATATGATTGTCGTCATCACGTGAATGTCTGCGATGCATACATACAATACCCTCATAGAAAACAAACCAAGGTTTTACATTGAAGTTAATGCAAAGTAAATAATGCAAACCAAAAAAATAACCAATAAACAAATTTAAAGTATTTGACAGACCACAGTTTTAGGAGCAAATATAGTTTTTAGTTTAGTATGTAAAACATATAAGGCATGCAAACAGGCTGCCGCAATACAAGATGTGGCATGTGTGTGTGTGTTTTTAATGCTGAAATATGTGTGGCTCGTGTCTGATAGGGACTGAAGTGAAGAGCTCAGCGTTTTGATTGCTCATGATTTTCACAAAGTGGGCAGATTTTTATCTGGAACCTGAGAGGGGAAATATCGCTTTTTGAATGCTCAGCCAGTTGCATGACAATGGGCTTGATGTGCAAACAATGTGTTGCCTCGGTTGGCCTCTGCCCACTGCCGTATTCATCCACACACTTTCACCGACTCACTCTCTGTCTCACTTTTCCTCTGTTCTCTTGCTCATTGTCTAACTTGTTTGATTGCATGCAGTCATCTCACCTGATTAGTGTTAGACAGTAAGAGGGCAGGAGGAACAGTCTGACCAAAAAATTGGCAAAAGCTGATTTAACTCACCAGTTCTGTCTGGAAATAAAGTTGCTTTTATAAAGATTTAAGATCTTTGTCATCTGTATTTCAGTACAGTGAAATTATTTTCTTGAAAAGATGGGGAAGAAAGGCATAGAAACAATATAATAAACAATATGCATGACATAAGACAATAAATATTAGAAAATGAGCAATAAGAGACAATTAATATAAGAAACAATACATCTCAGCAACTGGAAACCATATACAATACAAGTACTAAAGTGAGCACTTCTGAGGAAGAAAAAAAAAAAAAAAAAATATATATATATATATATAAAATCTGTATTTAGTCACCTTTTAAGAGACCGAAATTCTGATCATTTATGGACCAATGTTAATTTGCATTATTTATATATCTTCATAGTATTTAATTTTTTTAATTTTGACTTGCCTTTTATATTTGCAGTTTTCACTTTAATTTGTATGATGTTTTAATAATTTTATTATGTGCTTTTGTTTATTTATTTATTTATTTATTTATGTTTACTATTTCTAATTAACCTAATATCTGTCATTTTAGAACTTCAGTGATTATTAGCCAAAGCGACATTTGTGATTTTAAATGTTTCAAATTTTTAAACATATTTTTCTTAATATTACATTTAAATGTAATTTTATTTTAGCTTTATTTCAGTTAACAAAAATAATTTTTAATAGTTTTAATTGACCATAACAACACTGTCATTGACTGGATTTGAATTGTTGAGTTGTTGTTGTTTTGTTGTTGTTGTTGTTTTGGCAGTATATTTAATTTCAGATTTACCCACCCATAAATTACATGTAAAAAAAAACCCCGAAAACTGTGGTTGTTCACTTTACATATCAGTCAGGCAGTTTCTTATTGTCTATTTGGGTGTTTCCTGGTCAAAAATAAGATATCTTATCATCTTTAAGATAATTGCGTGACTCATCTTTAACTCTTTTGACCTTTGGCCCAATCCTTCTGTCTTTCAGGAAAGGAATCGCCCCTTTGACCCATTCAACTTGCAAACTTTGGAGAATTCCTTAATGGACATGATTGGGACAAACCGTGACAAAGGTAAACCTCACCCTGCTGCTGGCCCACTAATAACTATCATTAATTTTTATGGAGGAATCATTTTGCAGGTTAGGACTATTTATACATCCATGCTTCTCTGTTCTTTTGACCTCAAAATATGCAAAACACTTTGCTTCAATTATATTTGTTTGTTCTGGTGTATTTTTCTGCCACTACATTTTAATTTATGCTTTTAATAATTTTTATTTATTAATAATCCACAGGAATAAATGTAATGTTGAAATATATTCGAACAGAAAACCATTGTTTCCAATTGTAATAATATTTCTTAATTTAACTGAATTTTTGATCAAACAAATGAAGCCTTGCTTGAGCATAAGAGACTTCTTTCAAAAACGTTAAAAAAAACCCATACAATACTGTAAATTATATATTACTGTCTACTGTAAATACAGATATGTTTGTAAAACGTATTTGGTTTTTCATATTTATTCTTCCTGAATTTTGATCACTATAATTTTCAGTGATTCTGTCCAGACAATTTGCTGAAGGGAAAGTTTAGTAGTTGTGGGAAATTTTCTCATGTGATGTTTTAAGATCACACTAGAGTCTCATGGGATATCATGAGAGTTGATTTTCCTCTTGTAGACAATGGAAGCGTGTAAAACAGGAGGAGAGGGTTATTGTTTTTATGTGCTGGATGCATGGAGAGCCACATCAGGTGTTTTTCCAGATCTGGGTGAGAGAAGAGCTGTGAAGAGCTGCACTGTGGGAATAGATTTAGTTAGTTGTGGGTCAAATGTGTCGGTGAGAATGAATTTGGCAGTTAAAGGATCTGAATACTTGAGTGAGCACCCCTGGAATAAAGCAGAAAATCCTGACTGACAATCTGGCAAAATCCTCACCTCGAGCAGATGTCAGTAAAGTAGACTACGAACCCACTGCAAAAAAAGACTGCAAATATTTGCTACAAACCCATCTTTCTTGGAACTTCTAAAGTCCTTTCCAAATGGTTCCATTTAAATTTCCAAATAAACTGCTCCCATATTACGTCTGCATGAATAGTGCTTGTGCTTCTCGTGTGTGTGTGTGTGTGTGCGCGTGTTTGGGAAATTCGGTGAGTCACTGCAGTTTGGCATCTGCTTGTCATGACATTTATGTTGTTGTTGATAAGGTTACGAGAGGTCATTAGCACATCAATGACCTGTAAAACAGGTTCATTAATCCAAATCAGTCTGGTGTTTTTCTGGAATTAAATGGAAATTGTGATCATCTTTTTTCCCTATTATGATGAATGTTCAAAACAGCTTCTTGAATGAAAAAGATTGTATAGGGCAGAAGTTGATTGTGTCCATTGGGAATGGTTTAGAATAGATTGGCATTTGCTTAATGCTGCAATCTAATCATAGAGTACTGTATATACACTATGAACACAAACTAACAATGTAAATATTTTATCACCCGTTTTATCTATTGATAGTATATCAAATGCCTTTGTTTCACATGTGAGGGTGTTTAAAAATAAGTCTTAAAGGCAAAGCAGCAAAAAAAAAAAAATGATAAAATGGTCATGAAAAGCTAATTCCTCCCTGTTTTTGGCAAAAAAAAAGTAAGATGATTTAGAATACATAAAGAACACTGAAGCATTATGGTATGGCCCTTTTAAAGGAATTAAATAATGTGCCCAAAAATGTAAATTCTGTCATCATTTCCTCCCCCCAATATTGTTTTAAACCTGAATGACTTTCTTCTCTGGAAATCAAAAATGAAGGAATTTTAAAGAACAAACAATATTGGACCCCATTGACTTTTACTGTATGGACAGTAAAGGGCTTTTTTTTTTTTAAGTGCCCCTGTTATGGGTTATGAAAGGTTCATATTTTGGTTTTGGGAGTTGACATGCATGGCAAGGTCAAAAACCACTTTCATTGTCTTTTAATATGTATTTATTTTTACATTATATGCTCAACGACTCCCAAACAATTCATTTAACGATTCATTTTTCCAAACCCTCCTTTTGCGTGACACTAATCTGTGATCATTGGTCAGGTTGGTATTATTTTCATTTCATAATGCCTGTAATGCCTGATAAAGCAGCGTTTGTGAGCGCAGTGCTGCTTTTTTGTACAGCTTTACCCGGGATACAGATATTTTACTGCTCCAAAAGTGGCACCTAGTGGCAAAGAATGAATTTTCATTTTCATTTAGACCAACACGAAAAAACCAACACTTGGTCGGCCAATGTACTAATGTTTCATGTTGACGTCAAAATGAAATGGCTAAAAAAGACTTTTTCTTTTGAGAGACAATAACTTTATACACTGCATTTTCAGATATTAAAATTCTTCAGTGTTTTCATTCACTTAGAGCAGCGTTACACACCGCATGAAAGGTCATTTTCAAAAATCCATAATAGGGGCATTCTAAATATCATCTTTTGTTTTCCACAGAAGAAGGAAAGTCAGACAGGAAAGTGTGATGGCACTTTAATTTTTGGCTGAACTACATGTAACCATTTTAGTTTGCTCTCTGTCTGAAGTGGATGGTTTTCTTGTTTTTGCTCCAGATGTCCTCAAGTCTTTGGTTCAAAGGGTCTTCTGAGGTGTTTTGAACCTGTTCATATTTCTGAATCCGCATTATTACGATTGAATTTGGAAGAAAAGAAATACAGGATAGAATAATCCGAGCACACTCTCATTGGCTTTCTGAAGTCCTAATATTGACACAAACACACACACACAATCACAAAGATGCCTTTGTGCAAGCACACACACACAGATTTCTTCTGGCCCTCTCACATGATCTGTCTTGTGTAACTGTGACCAAAGGTTTGAACCAAACCGGTTGTTTCCTACACGTCATAGGTTTTGAAAAATCTTCCAGAGCTTGGCTGATACTGTGGTGACAGTCACAGCTTGGCAGTCTGATTTCATTATGAGCTAGCTGATGAGAGGGGAATATATTTGAGGATACTGTTTCTTCACATCTGCACAAACCGGTTCCTCTCATTACAGTTAGAACTAGAAAGCGCTTGACAGGGTGACCTGTAATCTGGGACGCTGAGGTCCGCTGGGTTCAGTCAGAGCTCAGTTTGACCCTGTAGGCCAAAGTTGAGACGATAGCTAAGATCATGATGCAAGATGTTTGCCAAGCCTAGGCTGGTGTGACTTTGAACGCTGACACTGATGAAAGTGTCTCAGGGTTCACAGTTCACCTCATCCCGTATCGAAGGCCCAGGATACTGTGACAAAGAGTGTAAGCCAAAATGTCTCGTTTTTCAGACTGTCACTATTATTTGAGATCGTGTGATCGGACAATGAAAGATCAGCCTTCATGTTGAAGGTTTTTCAGCTTGCTTAAATAATTAGTATTGTTTAGTGTTGCAACTGCATCATTTTGATAATTCTGTATATTTAACAGGGCTGTCTGTTAAAGTTTTTTTTTATATTTAAAAAAAAGTTTTTTTTTAGGAAAGAAAACTGAGCAGCATTTGTAGTTACATTAAACTTTTCAAAGTCAAAATAAATGCCTTAAAAGCATTAAAAAAATTACATGAAGCAAGGTCTCATTTGTTAACATTAGTTAATGCATTAACTAACATGAACTAACAATAAGCAATGTGGTTTTACAGAATTTATCAACTTTAGTTTAATGAAAATGTTTGCGCTCATGTTAGTTCACAGCGTGCATTTATTAGCAAACAGATTATTTATTAACAGATTATTAACAGTAACTGAGATTAATAAATGCTGTTGAAGTAATTGTCCATTGCTATTGTTTATATGAACTAATGTTAATGAATGAAAGCTAATTGTAAAGTGTTGCCAACATATTTAATTGACTAGATTTACAGAGATAGTTCACCCAAAAATGAAAATAAAATAATTTATTCACCCGTCATTCCAAAACCATATGACTTTCTTCTGTACAACAAAAAAAGAAGACATTTTGATGAAAGTTTCAGCTGTTCAAACAATAAATGTCAAAGGTGGCCAAAATAATTTTAAACCCCACTGAATTTCTTTGTATGGACAACAAAACCAGCACACGTTAAAAATCAAACGGGTGATGATGCCAGAATGTTCATTTTTGAGTGAACTATCATTTAACTGTTTGCCTCAGATCAGTTTCGCAGCAGTTTGTCTGTTCTCAGTGCACCACATTTCAGTGTAGGGTCTTTTCTATTAATAGTTTAACGTTGTTTGTCTTTCCTTAAATCCGTCCTGTTAGCATTGCCGTGTGAAGCTCAAGGTGTGTGAATGTTGATGTGACTGTTGCACAATTTCAAGGACATTACAGTTTTAGTCTGATTTTTAACAGCAAAAGCTTGTACTGATGGCTTTTAAAGCCAATTTCATCAGAATCAGAGCTAAGAGACTTTAGAGAAATTTAATGAGACTTTGAAATGGTCAGCATTTAATAATGTTGTCCATTAGAGTACTTAATTCAAAATGCAATATAGTTCAATACGGTATATGTAGATCAATGCAGCTCCATGTGGAAATTGTTGGAATTTTCCCATTTTCAATGTTACAAAAAAATCTAATGTATGTGACTTTGGCTACAGCAGATTATTGTATTTAAAGAGGAATAATGTTCAAACTCAAAATGTATACGAGTCACTAATGAAATAAATTTGCCATTGAAATTTCTAAGTTTTAATATAATATAATTTTTTATTTGCATTGCAATTAACCTATTATCAGAACAATTCTGAAATTAAACTGACCAAATTGTAAATTTCATGATGAATTGCATCATTTAGTCAATAACTACTAAAACCATTGTAGATCCAATATTTTTCTTATTAGGTTTAAGGGGTCGTTTACACAAAAATGTTTTCAGCCAAAAACGGGAAACTTTTTATGCGTTTTACCTCTTCGTTCACACAACAATGTCGTTTTGGGTACTGAAAAGGCATATTTTTGAAAACTGGTTTCAAAGTGCAAGTTTTTGAAAATATCACCGTTATCTTTCCGCTTTCGTGCACGTGCGTAGTACATGTTAGTTATGTAGACATGTCAGAATCAGAATCAGAATCAGAAAGAGCTTTATTGCCAAGTATGCTTACGCATACAAGGAATTTGTTTTAGTGACATAAGCTTCCAGTACACAGAGACAACAACATACACAAAAAAAAAAAAGTCTATAAAAGATAAGTCTATAAACAATTGTGCTATAAATGATAATGGAATAGGATTGAGTGAGATGCAGGAATGTTCTAGGATGGAGGGTTAACAAATAAATATAAGGATATTGCACGTTTATAAGCATAAGTAGGGAACATGTGCAGTACATGTTGAATTTTAAAGGCAAGTGCGAACAAACATACACAACAATGGCAGAGTATATGGTACTGTTGTTGCTGCTCAAGTGTCTGCTAATGCTTCTTAAGCAAAATGTGGATTTACTTCACCAATATTACAACCAGCATCATATACAACATATAATCATCACTTCCCTACAGGTACTATTTACTAACAAGGTGACAGCGCCAACTACTGGCATGGCATACATTTTTGGCCGTTTTAGTGTAAACGCAAATTGTATGTGTAAACGCAAAACGCAAATCGTTTTGAAAACGTTGTCATGTATACTTGAACAAAGGTTTGAGACACAAGCTTTAACCCATTTGTAATTGTGCTCCATTGTTGAAGCTCCAAGTCCTTAGATGTTGTATTCTAACCTTTATTTTAAGCTGGTGTGTCAGGGGAAATGTTGGCTTATGTGTATCTGTCAAAACAAGACTAGAAAGTCGCCCTGTTTCATGCAGAAGGAAAGACGCTGACATTTGGTTCCAGAGTTCAGGCCTGATCAAACAGCGAGAGGGGAAAGGGAAATGCATGATTTGCATAACCATAGACCAAATGTCAGGGGAACATGTTCGGCTTTATCTTTGAGGTGTCTCTTCCCTGTCAAAAAATACTGATGTTATCTTAATTGAATGTGAGCTGTAGGTTTCCTTTAAAATTAGGTGAGTCTTGCATGAGGATATTGGCAAATCCAGCTAAAACCAGATTAAGATGGAAGCATGGTAACTGGTTTCTAACAGGTCCAAGTTGATCATTAGCTGGTTTTTAGGTGACTGACTAGCTAGACTGCCATTACCTGGCTGGGCTTGTAGACCATCTGTAGACAATAAACCACTACAAAGCTCACAAAACCAGCTTGACCACTTTAAGCAGTTGTGGCCTGGTTTTATACTTGGTAGTTCATCTGGTGAACCCCGTAAACCAGCTTGGAACATGTTTCAGCTACCATTTTAAGCTGCTCGTAAATTTTACAGAATAGTAATGTTCAAACCAATAGTGATACTCGGTCTGTCCATTATGTCACTGTTGGGTCAGAAGAACCACAGCTGCAGTTGGTTAAAGATGTGCTGGAGAGGAACTTCTTCACCAATGGCTCTTCCAGCTGTCTTGAAGTCTGACACAAGTGAAACCAGCCTCAAAATTACAGCCGTTCTTAAATATTTCCATGCATCACTTTAATATTCCAAAGAAAGTGCAAAAATATTGAATAACAGTAATGCTGAGGCTTTATTTATAACCGTACTCATTTATTTATAGTTTACATTTCAATAAGTGTCTCCCATTATCTGTTTGACCTCAAATTTGTTCATGCAAATTCTCTCACTGTTAAAAAAGTGATTGTTTTAACCAAATGTATGTTGGAAAGAAAGTATTTGTCCATTTCTTTTAGTACTATGTGTTTTGTGTTCCAGCTAAAGTCCAAATATCTTTAAACCAAATTTAGTGACTACATAGTGCAGTAAATGTAAACTCAACGTGCACTTAAATTCAAGACGATAATTTAAAAAATAATCGTATAGATTTTTGTATGACAGGTAAATTCCAGCTTCTCGTAGCAATGCATAAAATGTATTTGTTTCCACATTTACATTTCACTGGTGAGATCCATTCATTTTAATGGAAATTTCTTCAGGACAAAATTTCAGATTTCTCGATTGGTTCAGTTTGGTCAAGCAAATCTGCAGCTCGGTCTAGAAATTATTCCTGTTGTTGCTGTGCTTCATACATTACTACGCTAATTGGCAATAGAAAGTTTACATTTTTGCCCCCACAAAATTTGCAAATGTGACCACACCTTAAGTCGCTTTGGGTAAACGCCAATGCATTTGTTAATGCACATGCAATCTTGTTTTAAGTACCTTTAGTTATATATTCTGAAAAACAAGAGGAGGATACTTACAAATAACAGTTTTTTGTTAATTGTATGCAAGTATTGTTTGTTCAGAATAACTCAGCAGTGACATTTAATTCAAATGACTATGTATTTGAAGTGTAGGCTTTCTTTAAAGGGCATTGTGCTGTTGATGAGATGAATCATGGGGTGTTCAAAGGTGTTGATGCTTTATGATCAAATCGTGATGCACAATTAATTTAGAATCAACTTAACACCTTTTTATTAGTTTGCTTTGGCTATCATTGGCACATTTGCTGGCGGTTGAACTTCTTTGATTTTAATTATTGAGAAAATAGTCCAAATATGAAGGATGTGCTCTTTTAGCACAGCACCAGCACAGCACACTAGTCCGAACAACACATGCAAGCTGGGAAACATTTGCCCTGTATGTCTTACAATCTCACAGAGCCAAATACCTGTTGAAACTGTACCACGCTGTGCAAATTTCTCATCACTTGCCATTGCTTGGCATTGGTTGAACAACTGAAGGACAGAGCATCTCTGGGATTCTCGGTGCGCTGTGGGGAAGATTGCAAATGTGACTTGCAACAGTTTAGAATTTGCATAAAAGCCCGTCGAGGCTTGCTTACAGCATTCTCTGGAAGCCCATGAGAGCTTTGGTGTCATTTGTAACCAAAACTGCTAAAGCAGGCACATTACAGCTCTGACTCTGAAAATAAATCAACAGCTGTTTTACAGCCATGCAAATGAACTCTTCATGTAGTAACAGAGAACCCATGTGTGTGTGTTTAATTGGAAGGTGCCTAGGGGTTCGCTATGACAATTTGGCAAATCCTTTGGGGACATGTGCTCATTAAAAAAACTAAAAAACTATTCATAAATAGATTAAAGGGGGGGTGAAATGCTCGTTTTCATTCAATATCCTGTTAATCTTGAGGACCTATAGAGTAGTACTGCATCCTTCATAACTCCAAAAAGTCTTTAGTTTTATTATATTCATAAGAGAAAGATAGTCTGTACCAATTTTTCCCGGAAAAACACGACCGGCTGGAGGCGTGACGTGTGGGCGGAGCTAAAGAATCACGAGCGCAAGTAGGCTTTTGCGTTGAGAGCACGTGGAAGCTGTGACATTACCGTGAGGGAAAAACCATCATCCAAAACAAACCATGGCTTACAGTCAGATTCAGCCGTTTATTTATGATCCAGAATCAGATCCCGAGGCTGAAACTGAATGAGAGCAGCAGCAGCAACGACTCGCTCCGAGCGGGGCTCGAACCCGGGTCTCGGCATGGGAGGCAGACGCACTAACAAGGAGGCAGAGATATTTGAAGCAGTTTTCTCACCGCCTTTGGTTCCAACACACGATCATGACCCTTTTTCGTTGGGATTGCATCATCCTTAAAAAATAAACGAAACGCAAATCCGTCGTCAAACTGGGCCTTGTTTGTAAAACAAGCATCTTCGAAATGCAGGGAACAAACAAACACTTGCACAACTCCGCTGATGCTCTGTAAAAATAAACTCCATCCACTGGTCCCTTAATGCTGTTTTTTTTTCTTTGGTAATCTGTGCAGGGTTGTCTTGCCCTGGCAACCAAAAACACACTCCTTTTGTGACATTTCGCGACGCTCTCACTCTGATCAGTGAATGTCTGTGCTCTCAGTGCTCTGCTATACGGGAGCGCGTGCTCTTCCGGCAGAAGTGCCCTCAGGACCCATATAAGGAAATTCCGCTCCATCTAACGTCACACAGAGCCATACTCGAAAAAAACTTTCCGAAACTTGTGACAAACCGGAAGGAGTATTTTGGGAACAAAAATACTCCTTCAAACGTACAACTTAATTTTTGAAACTTTGTCCATGTTTAGCATGGGAATCCAACTCTTTAACAGTGTAAAAAAACTCAGTATGCATGAAATAGCATTTCACCCCCCCCCTTTAAATAAATCTGAAAATGCAAATGTAAGCGTTTCATTAGTTGTTAATTTATCTTTAAGCACACTATATTAACATTTTGAAATGAGTTACAGCACAATTCACAATGCAATGCAAGTATGCAAGTATATCTATAACTTTGTATTGCTTTATGCTAAAATTGATCCTAAACATTCATTCAGCCTTTACATCTGATGTTCACATCAGTTTAGTGAATTAAACTCTAATATTTCATCAAAGAAGGGTAATAAACTGGTTTACAGTGTGTCTTAATGGTTTCTTAACTCTCAAGGCTTGTTTTTCTCATCTCTTTGTAGGTCGCATGGGTCTCAACTTTCACCATCCAGTAGCGGAACATATATTACCACTGAACTGTGAGTATCTCTCTCTTACTGTGTCTTATTAAACACATACTTTTCATTTCAGATGAACAAAGTGATGGATTTTTAAGGCTGCACGTATAACTTATTATATATCCCCTCATATTTCTGCTGAGACAAACTATTCAATATACACTACCATTTAAAAGTGTATGTGTGTATGTATGTATGTATGTATATATGTGTGTGTATATGTGTGTGTGTGTGTATATATATATATATATATATATATATATATATATATATACATTTTAAGTATGAAATATTCATTTTAATACGCTGATTTGATGCACAAGAAACATTTCTTATTATTATCAATGCAAAAAAAGTTGTGCTGCTTTGTCTTTAAAGAAACTGTGATACATTTTTATCAGGATTCTTTGATGGATAGAAAGTTCAAAAGAACATTTATTTGAAATAGAAATCTTTTGTAGCCTTATAAATCAGTATTTAGCTAGTTATTGCATCCTTGCTGAATAAAAAATATTTTATTGGTCCCAAACTTTTGAATGGTAGTGTATATGCTTATTTGTAGAACACTTTGTGTCTGCGCCTTTTGTCTATTTCTACCAATTCATATAATTGAGCAATTTTATTTAGGTCTCTTCTGCTAGAATTAAATTGTGTTTTATTGTTAATAAACACATTCGATTTCCCTTATAATTTCCCAAATCAACCAATGCGAAACCCATTTCAGTCTTTCATTAGTGTCTTGTAGGCCCCAGTGCAATGTGCTGACCCTCAGTTTCCTTCTGTGGTGCCACCAAACCGCACACATGAGCATCTCCCCTGCTATGATTAGCAGTCCTGAACGCTTATATACACACGGTCAGTGGCACACGGCCAGAGGAACGAACATGAAAGGGAGGAAACGCCAGGAGCGTTTTTACCAGGGTCACAGGGACGACTCCAGCTAATCATGCTCATTAGCGCGATGGTTGTTGTAGGTATCTGTGTATCTGCTGTAGGTACCACTGAAAAGCTTCGAGTGGGATGTTTGAGGTCTGGCGTGTCTTTCGTGTGGTTTATGGACGTTGTTTGGTGGAAGCAGCACAGGAAGGAGCCTGCAGGGCCCGTGACCACTCTTAAAACCTCTCATTTGGACAATTTCACTGGGAGAATAGTTTCCATGTCCGTTTGTATGAACTCTCCTTTAAAGTTCAAAGTTTCACAGACTGAAGTTTGATAAGAAGGATTTTTTTAAATGATTTTACTACTTTTGTCCACCAGCCATCACCAGTTTGACCAGATTCGACCACATTTTTTTTATATTATATTATATTATATTATATTATATTATATTATATTATATTATATTATATTATATTATATTACACACATATGTGTGATATAATATATTTTAATTATTATAATAATAATTTTAGTGCTTTAACTTAAACAAATCAAACATTTAAAACATTCCCTTGGCATCAAGTTAATTCATGTTTAATGTGTATTCTGTGTTTTCAGCTTTACTACGTTTAACAAAAATATTACTATAAAACCCTAGTTTGTATAAATTAGCTTTTTTTTTTATCCTGACACAGATTTAGTTGACTAGTCCGTGTTTTCAAACTGAAGTTAATATGCTGCCTTGCATGTCAAATGTTGAACTATTTATAACTTAACATGACATCTTAAAAACGTGTCTTATTGTGAAACGCTGAATAACGGTAAGATGTTCTGTGATGGCTAAAGACGTCCATCTAGTTCAAAAATACATAGTCAAGCACTTTAGACATGCCTCAGATGAGCACTGTATCTTTTGTGAACAACACCTTCACATATTTATACTCGAAGCAAGAAGCACAAGTAGATTGTCTCATTATAACCCCTGGTGGTCTGGGTCCACACATGAATCCATCTATATATAGGGAAAAACTGAACAAAAAGTGCCATGCTAGTGTTCATTTCACACATGTTAAGAGGACAGAGTTTGTCAGACTCCGTGTTCTTGCTCTGGATCCCAGTGTGTCAAGATTGTGAGTGATATGCTGTGACTTGTATTAAGAATCAGCCCGAGGGACTTCCACCAGTTGTGGTTTCTCGCTCTTAAATGTGACGGTGGTTATTCTTTAACAGAAAGAGAAACTGCTGTATCACTGACTTTCCTTTTTCTTGCTGCCCTACAGTCACTTCTCAAATCCCACTGAGGAACAAATACCCCGTCCATCTCTCAGGACATGCGGTGACTCACTCCAGACGCAGTAGCTTTCTCTTTTCATTGTTGCTAGGAGTATGAGAGCCCCTGACATTGCCGGTTAGACGTCTTTATGTACTCAGTGGCTACAGGCAGTTTTAATGAAAACCCAAAAAAGTGAGACTCCACAGAATGAGAACAATAGCTCCAACTCTGAAAATGTCATGCATTCAGAGCCGTTCTCTATGGCTTTCTTCATAGACCTGACTACTTCGGGACACGTCAGGATATTGTTAAAAAGTACATTTTGGGGGGCATTTTTTAAAAGAAATTCTGCAAGCATTCATTAAATCAACCAAAATTAATAAATCAATAAATAAATCTATACATCAAATTATTCTTCAGAAAAGGACAGTTTCCGTAAAACTGTTTTCAACCTTTATGATTTTCAAGTAATGGCTGGAAATTCAACTTTCCAATCGCTGGAATAAAATACATACATATATGTGTGTGTGTGTGTGTGTGTGTGTGTGTGTGTGTGTGTGTGTGTGTGTGTGTGTGTAATAAAAAATAATAATTTTACATGCATAAAAATACAAATATAAATCATATTTTTAACAACTATAGAAAATGTCCTTACAATCTCTGTGCCATTTGGATTTATTGGATTGTGTGGATTTGTTATTATATTAGTTAGCTACCATGTCAGTTTAACTAATTGTTGCTCAAACAAGAAGATTGTGTTGTGTTCACCTGAATGAGCAAACTCATCTCTTGTGGCATCACTCAAAATGCTTTGCATACTAATATTGCACTGAAGTGTTTCATAATGCAACGACAAGTGAAAACAAGCTTGGGAAAAAAACCCTGTCTGTCTCTCTCCCTCTTCTGTCTGTCCCCTCGTTCATGTCCCTCTCTGTCCATCTTTCTCTCTCTTCACCTGTCTCTCTGCTCTCGAGCAGCCAGGAGCTATGGTCGCAGAAGAGGTAACCTGTCGCCGTTTTATCTTTGTGCTCGCAGAAATGACGTGGCTTTTGCTCGGGCTGAATTCTTCCTGGTCTTTGAGGGTCACTGGGGGTCATTATATCATAATATCTGCTTCCTGCGTGCAGTGATTGCATAAATTCATGTTGATTTTGCCATTGTTTTCTGCTTATTTAAATATTGTTTCCTTTTATGTTATTGCATACATACAAAGGAATATTTTAGCTATTGGTTTCCTCACAAAATAATCAACAGATGGTCAAATCTTATTTAGAAAGTTGACTGTTTGGAGTTAATCATGTGGACAACTCTCATAAACTAATTCTGTAATCCAGTAGGGTTTTGCGCCTCACATGTGATGTCTTTGGCTCTAGTTTGGTTCTAGTACTCCTCTAAAACCCCTTTTCCGCCATGAAGCAATAATATCTGAAAACTACAATCATTGAAACTGTCTGAAAGTCCCAAATGTGGCAGGATGCACACCCTGATTCTATTTTTGATTACTCATTCCTCATCTGGCTAAAATAAATACATTTGCAATCATATATGTGAGCTCATTATTGTTTTTGTTACATGTTTTAAAAACGGATCAATTAAGACAGCATTTTGAAACTGAATGAAATAATTTTGTATGTTTAAATATGTTCTCAAAACTAGGAATAGCAATGGGAAAAGGATATCAGTGTTTGTGTATAAAGGTCTTTCAATCACAGTTTCTAATTTCTTATTTATTTGATTTATTATGTTTTAGTTTTTGCATTGCAGTTTGAAAATGTGCCTTGTTTAATGATGCTCTGAATATATCGATTGCATCCCTCTTTTTTAACGTTCTTCAGGTTAACATTTGATATACATGAGCTAGAAAAGAAATAGATTGTATTTTGTTTCATTTCTCTTTGGAATGATCCAGTATCATGTAATATTTCATTAATTAATAATTTTTAACCAAAATATATGGTTGTTAACGCCATTGAAATAAATATCATAATATATGTGTATACTACCATTCAGAAGTTTGCATGATGTTTTCAGAAGAAGTCTCTTATTGCAGCCAAATCAGTGATATTGTGTAATACAGTTTAAAATAGCTGTTTTGTATCTGAATATATTTTCAGATGTTATTTATTTCTGTGCTGCAAAGCTGAATTTTCAGCATCATTACATCATAGTCTTCAGTGTCACGTGATCTTTCATTAATTAATTCTAATACGCTGATTTGCTGCTCAAGAAGCATTTCTTATTATTATCAATGTTGAAAACGGTGACTCATTTTTTCAGGAATCTTTAATGAATATAAAGTTACAAAAACAGCCTTTTAATATAAATGTTATATCTTTACTGTCACTTTTGATCAATTGGATGTATCCTAGCGGAATTGAAATAAAATGGTAGTATATTACATTAAATTAATGTGATAATTTTCAGTGAGTTTAATATAATTGGTGTAGAAATCTAGTGTTTTTTTTGTCCACTAATCAGTTTCTCTCCTCTGTCTTTCTCTCTCTTTCATCTCCTTTCCTGTGTGATTCCTCCTCTTCTCCTTTTCTTCTGTTTGTTTTCTCTCCTTCCTGTTGCAGGTCGCTCTTCACTGTTTCCTTTCGAGGACGGCTTCCTGGACGACGGTCTCGGTGATCATCCGCTGACCCCTGGCCTGAGCTCGCCCGGCCGCTGTCAGAACGGAGAGAGGATGGAGCGCTACTCCAGGAAGGTGTTTGTCGGAGGACTGCCTCCAGACATCGATGAAGGTACATGTACACCCCTCAGTGCTGAGCTTGAGTTCGGAGGGGATGTTCATTAATATTCATATGCGTTAAATGTACAGTATACAATGATTTTAGTGTGATATGTATCTGTTTCAGGTTTATCATCATTCTGTCATTGACTTATTCTCAGTTTCTTTCTTCTGATCACTCAAGATATTTTGAAGAATGTTTTGAAGGATAGTTGCTGGTAGCCATTGACTTCAATTAAGTAAAAATATTATGGAAGTCATTGGCTGCCAGCAACTGTTCGGTTACCAACATTCTTCAAAATATCTTTTTGAGGGTGAGTAAATGATGACAGTTTTCATTTTTAGGTGAACTATCCCTTTAACTAAAACTTAATTCATAACTATTAAAACATTTCTGTTAATTGAAATAAATCTGAAATAAATTATTATATAAATAATACATGAACTTAGTTTAGGTAGTTTTCATAGCAACAATTATAATTTTTGTTCAGTTTAAATCGAAGCAATGAAATTACTCAAATATTATGTATTGCAGTAAGTAACAAAAACTAACAAAAATGACCAAAGCACGTAAAAATGTACTACAATTTAAATGCAAAAGGTCTAAAAAATAATTCTAAATATTAAAACTATAACCATGTATAAATAATTGTTAAATAACACCAATCTGTTTGTTGCCTTGAAGAAATATTGAGGTATGTCAGATTTTTTGTGGGAATGTGGGAACTTTATTTTTCTAATCATTTAGAGTTGTTATTCACCTGGTATATAAAAATATATATATATATTACAATAAAAAATATCCTTTAATTTGTCACTGACTTAAAGTATATCTTCAGACCAGAATATTTTATAGACTGTAGGCTTTGCATTTTTAACCACAGAAAAACACCAGGCAATATTCATAGCAATGAACTGCCTTTAAAAGAATCAGAGTCCACAGCATTGTTATTCAGGAGATGCAGTGACTGCTTGATTTTCTTACGTTTAACATTTAAAATTCTAAATGCGTTCCATTTTTCCAACAGATGAGATCACCAACAGTTTCCGTCGCTACGGTCACCTGGTGGTGGACTGGCCTCATAAAGCAGAAAGCAAATCCTATTTTCCCCCTAAAGGTAATGACACTGACATCATCAATACAGCTGCAGGTGTTTAGCAAATCAGTGAGCGCGTGATTCCTCTTGACACTTTCTTGGTTTGAGTGAAAATTGTGAAAGTATTAGGTCACAGCCTGGCAGAGCGTTTGTAATCAGCATGCCCACTAAATGAGTCTCGTGTGTGGATGCTGGTCAGTGTGTAGTCTCAGAGCATCAGGAAACTGTTGTGTTGTGTGCGTCAGATTGCTTTCTGTCTTGTCAAAGTGCCTCCAGGTGTTCATTGCTGAGGCTCGAACAGACGCACACAGACAAGTAGTTACAGATACACACCTAGAGGGAGAAACCTAGTGCATTTCATCATGTTACACACGTACATGTTTGTGTGAGTACCTGGAGAGAGCTAACAGAGATTGAGGAGAGCACAGGTACAATCCACATATCCTTGAGATTTGAACAAATATACGACTGGATATACTTCATATTATAGGATGTATATTTGCTTAATTCATTTAGCAAATAGATTTTTCCTTAAGGTTTTTTTTTAACTTTGTTATGCCGGTTATAATGCATTGTACAAGCTTTTGTTCAGTTTACGGTTCATTTTATTGCTTTTATTTATCTTATGTGTGTGTGTGTGTGTGTGTGTGTGTGCTTTTAATAATATGATAGTATTGTAGTTAATTTTATTCAATTAAATATATATTCAAAACTATATACACACACACATACATATTTTATGATTAAATACAGATTTATTTCAGTCTATCAAACATTTTAATAACATTACCAGAAATGTTTATTACATTTTTTTATAGTTAGAAGTTGAAAGCTTTTAACAGTTTGTATCTGTAATCTGTTTGGAACAATATATATCACGCATTAATGAATAAATCTCTCTCTGTGTGTGTGTGTGTGTGTGTGTGTGTGCTCTTGTTTTTGTGACATATCAGGACACAACTCTGTATAATGACATGGGTAAGACACAGGTGTTACAAGGAGAGGGTGACTTATGAGGACATAACACATGTCCCCATTTTCCAAAATGCTTGTAAATCATACAGAATGAGTTTTTTTGAGAAAGTAAGTTTCTTGTGAGGGTTAGGTTTAGGTGAAGGGTTGGTGAAGGGCGATAGAATATACAGTTTATACAGTATAAAAACCATTACACCTATGGGATGTCCCCACTTTTCACAAAAACGTGTGTGTGTGTGTGTGTGTGTGTTTAATTTAAAGTGTCATGTTTGTGATTTTTATTCATGTAGCTTCTGACATATAATTCAAAACATACTCATTTTATGACATAATCACTGCTTTATTTAATCAGAAATACAATGTTATTTGTGTATTTTACTTTTTATATACAAGTAAGACCAACAGCGCCCCCTAAGTAAATAAAAGCCTTTCTCGGATGTGCATTAGGACCCAGGGGAGGCTGCTTCTGCTGCACGCTCTGATTAATAAAGCTTGCTTCAAGGATGACCACAGTGCTGACCTGATTGTCTTGCTTGCACGCTCTGAGCACATGTGAGCGCTTGTTATTGTTATTATGTGAATAATTTGAATTAAAGAAATCCATCTCATATATATATATATATATATATATATATATATATATATATATAAGTCCTGTGCTCTGTGATTAAAAAAGGCTGGTGAGATTATGAAAAAGGTCACTTGGTTTGATGTTTTGTTATATAATGCAGTGATTTCACACATTAAGAACGGTTTAAGTGTCCAAGTACTCTTTGAGGCCACTGTATTTTTCTTCATTTATGAGATTTCTGCTCTGTATGCTGGTGTGCACTTTTAATTATTTTAATTATTTGGGCTGCGGTAGTGCTCATGCTTTGCAGTCACCGAGTGTAACCGCTGTTTGGAAGCTGCTCATTGTTCCTCCAGCTCGTATGAAACACTGATCCAGACTGAGTGAATGGAAGATGCTGGTCATTTTTCCATCCAGTGTTGTGTAAAGCATCATGACTCACAGTGGGCAGGACTGGGGTTAAATGCCTTCTTCAGGTGCTGTTATACGCTTCTCAGTAACACTGAGATTTATCTAAGAGCTCCTTCTGTTCAGAAACCAGCTGGAAAGCAGCATGAAAGTGAAGCCAAGGTTTCGCTGGTTAACATGGTCCAGTTAGCCCCTGCTGGAGGCTGCAGGAATTACACAATCAGAACTAAAGCCATTGTTTTTACTATAAACCATTCAAAAGTGGCTGTGTATTCTGATAAATTATGATTATTTTTACTTATTTTTTGCAAGCATAAAAGTTAAATCATAGTTGTAAATATATATTTATTATGTAAAATATATTAAAATGTCTTTACATGATTTAATAATCCCATTAAGACAAATACCTCTCAGATATCTTTGTTATTATTCATCATAATTTCTAATTGACTAGAATAATCCCATCTGAAATTATTTGTATTTATTTATTATATTTAAGCTGTAATGAAGAAACCTCTGGCACTCTTATGTCTGATGCTTGTTGATGAATCTCTCTTTACACACTCCTCTGATTTATTTTGATGTCTTTGACTCCGTTTCCCAAGGTTGTTGTTACTTCTCTGTTCTTTTGACTCTTTACACTCTCGTGCTGTCTCTCTCCCTGCGGCAGAATGCCTTGTTCTTCTCTTCCCTCTGGTCTTTCTGCTGGCTCTGATCCTGATGTTGTCAAACTGCAGTGTTATAGAGGGAAAACACTCCTTTAAGAAGGGAATGATAGACGTCAGGAATTCACAGCATGTGCTCTTTGAAGCAGTCAGGTTAATGCCAAATGCATGTTAAGTGTGTATTTCCATATGCATCATGAGATTAAGTCCTCTGAATGCTTACTGTTAGTTCAAGACTGGTTGTCTTTATTCCTCCACATGCAGACTCATTTGAGTCTCTGTCGTCAGCAGCGGTTATGTGCTTCCTGTGTTCTGAGCTCTTCTGGTCTTGGCTGCAGTCTGACTCTGTGCAGCCAGAGATTGTCTCATCTCTCATGCTCTTCCTTCTGCAGGTTACGCTTTCCTGCTCTTCCAGGAGGAGAGCTCAGTCCAGGCCCTCATTGACGCCTGCATCGAGGAGGACGGGAAACTCTACCTGTGTGTCTCGAGCCCCACTATTAAAGATAAACCAGTGAGTGAAGCACTGCCACAGCCCACATCCAGAGAAAAATGGTTTAGCTCTCCGTCTAGACAGAAACACTGTTCAGAGGAAATTTAAATTATATATATATATATATATATATATATATATATATACACACTTTTTTATTTTTTTTTATTAAAATATTTTAAGTAAATTTTATTTAATTACATTATATAGTAATTAAATGAATATAAATTATATTACAATTTATATATATATATATATATATATATATATATATTATTTTTATATATATATATATATATATATATATATATATATATATATATATATATATATATATAAATAATTAGTGTAATAAGCTAATATAATTTACAGAGTAGATTTGAGATGCACAAATTATTTTCTTCACAGAAAACTAGTTGAACTACTAAGTCTTAAAACAAACCTGTTGCTTCTGCTAGAGATGAACAGTTTTTGGTTCTCAGGTCCAGATTCGCCCGTGGAACCTGAGTGACAGTGATTTCGTGATGGATGGCTCTCAGCCTCTCGACCCACGCAAGACCATTTTTGTGGGAGGCGTTCCACGACCTCTACGAGCAGGTGAATTTCTCTCTCATTTCATCTCTCTTGCTGTCCTCCCAAGTTGTAAATATGTTATTTATTGTCATCTTGTTCATTACCATCATATTGTGTATAATGGTGTGTTTCTCCTCTGTGTGTGTTTAGTGGAGCTGGCTATGATCATGGACCGGCTGTATGGAGGTGTGTGTTACGCCGGCATTGACACTGACCCAGAACTCAAATACCCTAAAGGTGCGGGCCGAGTGGCCTTCTCCAATCAGCAGAGCTACATCGCTGCCATCAGCGCCAGATTTGTCCAGCTGCAGCATAATGACATTGACAAACGGGTGAGTGAGCTGCAATGTCTGTCATTTAATTCAACTCCTAATCAGGACTATGAAAATAAATCTTAAACTATAAAAAGTACAATGCATTAAATAAAATACAGAAAAGTTTTTTTACATTATTGTATTTTACATAAAGTAAAAAAAAATATATATATTATATATATATATATATATATATATATTATTTTTTTACTCATTTTATTTGAGCCGGTTAGCAACATTTCTTATTTTCATTTAGTTTAAGTTGATGTACTAAAATCTAAAAAGTTTTGATATTAAAATAATAATTAAAATAACAAAAAAGCAAAATTTATAATATTTTAACTAAAATTTACAGTGGAATGGAAAAAATATATAAATGTAAATATAAAAGTACAAAAAATATAAATATAAAATAAAAAATTCGAAATATTAAAAACTATAGTGGTGTCTGAATTATACTGAAATAATACTGTTCAAGTGCAGTGAATGAAGCATTAAACTACAGTGATACTGTCTGCAATGCTTCATAATGTGACATTATAATGTGTTTACTTGAAATTATTTGAACTTTGTTGCCTCTTGACCTTTCAAAACACAGCCAGAGTTTACCAGAGTGTTTGCATGAGATGCATCGAACAGCAGTTGCATCAAAGACACTTTACACACTTTGTAAATCAGCATAATCATGTGCCGTTTAAAAAATGTGCAGAATGCTATGAATGCCGTATTGACTAGACGAGTCCCAGAAGAGGTTTATACTGTACTTTTATAACTGTAATTCTAGATGTGATTGCATAGTGGAAGTTTCTGTACCGTGGTTTTCCTGCAGGCCGTTTCCATAAGGCCCACAATACAGACTGGAAACCCCAGAGCAGACTGTGTGTAATCAACATGACCATGGGCTTCTGGAGGCCAGACAGCCATTTGAAGTCTCAGGCGTGGCGTTTGTTAATTATAGCTCCATGCTATTCCTGTGCACACTGGACTTACTTGACTGTTTTGGGAATTTTATTCAGAAGTAAAGAGCTCATAGACACTGGACTAAAACTAGACGCTCACCAGAATCACCACTCCATCTACATGACACATCCACAAGTGCTAGTTCATTCTGAGCTGTTAGTGTAAATGTGAATCTAGAAACAAAAGTCAGTAGTTGTCATCCTCTACCACAGTGATTATTAAGGCAAAGTTAGCCAGGTTTGATGGGTAAATGGAGAGATTTTAAGTTTGCTTTAAGCCTTTTAATGCATTTAGTTCTATCTAAATACACACACGCATATATAAATAATGATCTTAAGTATTACATATTACTAAAATATGTAAAATTGCAAACTATATAGAAAAGGATATGTGTGCGTATGTGCATGCGATTGTCACGTGCATCTCGTCAGTAAAGCCGTTTCTGTGATTCGTATTAAATCTGCATCACATGCTTTCAGATTGAGCGACATTTTAATACACGGAGCATAGTTCACTGACAAGCTATGCAGTATCATGTGCATAATCACAAACAAATCGCATTCGATAAAGAACACAATGTTGCGTAGCTTGTCAGTGAACTACGCCTCTGTTGTTATTTCTTTACTGTTGTTATTGATTCTTTGCAGAAGTCTTCCGGATGTTAAGTATAAGGCCACAAAATCATGCATGAGCAGTAATGTTTGTTAATGTTGTTTCCATTAAAACTGTCTATATGTATGTGTTTTCAGAAACGTATAATCGCTCTCTCTGCCCATGACCACAGGTGGAGGTGAAGCCGTACGTGCTGGACGATCAGATGTGCGATGAATGTCAGGGCGCTCGCTGCGGAGGAAAGTTTGCCCCCTTTTTCTGTGCCAACGTCACCTGTCTGCAGTATTACTGCGAGTACTGCTGGGCGAGCATCCACTCACGTGCCGGCAGAGAGTTCCACAAACCTCTAGTGAAGGAGGGCGGAGATCGACCTCGGCATGTGTCCTTCCACTGGAGCTGATGCCAAGCATCCCATCACCCTCTCCACCCACCGAACACGGATCTCCCCTCGCATCGTTTGGTTTTAGTAAACAAATATCATGGTATCTCTGTCCACTATATTCTCTGCTTACAAACACTTAGGAAAATATGAATTTTGAGTCTGCGTGCTCAAACGTTGCACTTTGGCACAAACAGTCGATGTTAACGCTTGTCAGGATGTTGTGCTTTAATTCTCTCATGATCCTTCGTTTGATTGGTTTAGTGCTCCATGTAGGTAATATTAGGCAGTGTGAGACTATATATAACATATACAGTACATTTACAAAAAGGATATATTTTTAGTTTATATTTATCTATATACACATAGACAATACATTTTGGGTGTCAGATGTTTTAAAGAAGCATGCACTTATTGTGAAAAACAGTGGTAGGAAATTCCCCCCTAGATGATGACAAAAAAAGTTACCAAAGGTAAAATGAATTCATTATGAAAATCATGTTTAAGTGAGCTGTTAAAAAAAAAAAAAGTATTTATTAGAGTAAAACACCATTGGCTCTCCATGTTGAAATGAATAGTAATACCTCATGCATGCATCTCTTTCTGTTCGCTACGTTTTTTTAGGCTTAATTTTTGACGAGTTTTTAGTATTAACTACATGTAATGCTGCAATAGCTTTTGCTGCTAAATCCATGGTATGAGTCCATGCCGTCATACTTTATTCAGGCAAACGAGCGCTCTGAAGGGTCTGCGTCTGGATGTCAAATGAGTCTGCGATGCATGCTGTAAAATCAGGTCTCTCTTTCATTTCCCCCGCGATGGGAGAGCGATATGAAGCACTATGGAAGGTTGCTTCCTCCAAAGAGTAAATAAGGTAACTGCATCGTTTTATCTCACAAATCTGACTCATGAGGGGAAAAACTAATTCTGAATCGTGAGTGGGGAAAAGTTTGAATTCTGAGGTATAAACTCGCAATTATGAGAAAAAAGTTAGCATTGTTAAAAAGGTTTTTTTTTTTTTTCATGGCAAAAACAAGATCACAATTCACTTCTCCTCTCCAAAAAAAGTCTGAATTGTGAGATATATACTTAGAATTAAGATGTTAAATCACAATTGCGAAATAAACTTGCAATTCTAAGAAAATAACTCAACACAAAATTGAGAGAATAATTTTTGAATCATGAGATAAAAAGTCGCAAGTCTATTTTTTTTATTCCGTCATTTTGATTTTTAATTATTATTATTATTTTTTAAGAATTCTTCTCACAATTTGGACAACTTTCATACAATTTTAAGACAAAGATCAGAATTGTGAGGAAACGTGATATAAACTAAATGAAAAAAAAAAGTATTTTATTTTTTATAATTTGTACTTTTTTGTTTATATCTCACAATTCAGACTTTTCTCAGAATTGCAAGTTTATTTATTAAGAACTTTCAATTACAGTTCAGTTTCTCACAGTTGTGGGATACAAAATTTTGAATTGTTTGTTTAAAAAGTCCGTGGCAGAAATAAGCTTCCACAGAGCACAAACTGGCCATGACAGGAATGGGCCTACTACAAAATAATAATTTTACACATAAAAAACACATGAGACCTGCCAGATGACAGAACCGCTCAACTCAGTTAGATGTAGGATGTTCTAGCGAAATGTCTTTAACAGGTGAAGTAGTTTTTGCAGTGATTGTTCATGGAATTGTGCAATTTTTATACACTATGTATTTCGGTTAGATGACGCCTAGAACTGTGATTCGCTTTAACTGTTATTGATGTCTGACAGGAACGTCATGTGAAACTAGCGTATGTAAACACACAGATCTCGCACACTTCTGCTAGTTAGCGTCCCGTCAGAACCAAAGAGCTGTCCGACTCGAAATGACCAACTACACTACGTTACACACCGACGATTCACAAAATACTGTGTCCAGCCGGTGACTCTGGAAGAATTAGCGAACACTGGCACTAAATGACTTAGCTTACTTTGAGACACGGCGGGCGGAATTACCTCACGGAACCGCTGCATTTATATCCAGATTATATCCAGCAAAACTTGAAGTAAAATCATGTCGACGGTGGACATGTCGAAACTAAATTGAAAGATGGTGGAGAGGAACGCGTCTCGGCTGCTTATCCGAGAGTAAAAAAAACGGTCAGCTTTAGGTTGGCACGTCTGAAAAAAACGACAAATGTGTAACGTTACCGATGGAGAAAAAGAGGATTGTGGGTAAACTTGATCCCAATGGTGGTGGATTCTGGGTGTGTTTGTGATATTTCTTTCCCTGCCCAGATTTTTCTCTGTTTTTCTATGTTTGTTCCTTCTGTGTAGTAGATGTATGCACTACTCTTTGTATTTGTATGATTGAATAGTCAGCGTGTTATTTTTTTATTTTAATTTTTAATTATTTTTTTAATAGAAAAACGTGTGCTTTCTGACTAACGTTATCTTTTGCAATACCTCAATTTTGAAATATAATAGGAGAGAGATTGATATTTTCTAAGTGCGTTTATATAAAAAAAAGACTATATATTAATTTAATTCTGCTAGAGAACAAGCAAAAATTTAACATGCTTAATTTTATTTTTGTCATACTTATTTGCTTTTATTTTTATTTGTGAAAAAAAAAAAAGTTAAAAACAAAAACAACTGAAGGAGTTAGAGATGTATTATTTTAATACTGTAGGAAGCTGCTGCGACATCACAGTGTTCCACAAACAAACATCTGATTTTATTACTAATAAATATATATATATATTCGATATGGTCAACAGGCCGTCAGGTGCTTCTAGACATACTACTTACGTTTTTATTTACAATCAGACCTTTACTATGCTTAAAATCTTCTGTTGGTTCTAGTTTTTTAAGTTTGGTGAAACGATGTGTTCCCCTTTGTTTTGTAAAGGCCAAATGCCCCGATTTGTCAACCTTGTATCATTTAGGGATGGCAGAAAAGTTATGATTTTTTGGCAAGATGCAGAGAAAAGAATGTTCATTTGGGAAGCTGGAAAGATATTAAACATTTCAACTTTCAAGCCCCAGATGCGTCGCTGATGTGGTGGCCTTCTACTCACCCGAGACTTGAATTAGTCCCTTTCTTTTTTTTTTTTAAAGGCTGAGAACCTTGATTCTTTGTTGTAATGTGCAATACTGTTTGTACTGTTTGTAAAAAAAAAAAAAAAAAAAAAAGAACAGAAAAAGGCATAAATCTTTATTGCAGATTTATTTTCATTGCGAGCATTGTGATTCACTAAAATCATTTTCTACTGTGTATTTACTCGACGTGCTAGTACCTTCAAGTAGTAATGTAGCCTTTGTACTGAAAAATATTTTCATTATTTTTTAGAGATTTTTTGCAAAAAAAAAAAAAAGCCAAGAATGAAAACAATTACATATTTTCCATTATTTTTTATTTGTTTTCTTTACACACTTATTCCTCAACCATTAATGTTAGCTATTTCTGGGGGAGACTTTCATACCTGGTCAATGTCGTTAATATGATTTTGTATTTTTATGTGGAATAAATTAATTTTATGATGCAAATTTTTACATTTTTTTTGCCCTTTATTTATTTTTATTTTTTGAAGTTGAAAATTTTCTAAGATTGGTACTAAAATGTCTAGATCTTTCAAATGCAAAGCTTGTTGCTTATGTAAGTGTGATTGGGGAAAAATAATTGCACACAAAAATGAACAGCAATCATGGTTAGTAGTGATATAATGTGACTGTAATGTAACAATTAATGGGCAATAAAAAAAAAATGACAGCAGAATGGAGCAAATATGAGGTTGTGATGAAACCCAGTCGAGACATAAAATCATGAAGCTCTGCAGCTCCACTTTCACAGTCATAGTACAGTCTGCATTTAACTGAGACACGATATTTCCCAGAATGCATTTTACTTGTGTAGAGTATAGTGGAGTAGATTTGATTGTAGTGATGACCTTTTAAACCCCATCAAAAAACAAACATGACAATTCTCTGGACTAAGACGCACCTCTTTTTACTTCAAACCATTTTAGTCTTACGAGTTTCCTATATTGCAACCATTTGAACCCTTTGATAAGCTGTGCTGTATAGTTAGAAAATGTCCTGTGTTTAGTGACACTTTCACAATTAAAAGACAATTCTGGTCTAATATTTAGTCGGGTCATTTTGGCTTGTGGTTTTCCTCTTCTACCACACTTTTAGCTCCATTTGTCATTTTTAAAATTGGTTAAAACCCTATTTTTTCCCCCAATGCATTTTACCTTTTAATTTGATAGTTTACATCTGATTCCATCTAAACAAGGCTTTGAGATTGTTATCTTGGACCTCTGCTCGTCTTTTGCAGTAAAACTGTGATTTAAAGGATTTTTTGGATAAAATATACGCAGTGCTGCTAATGCTTACAAGCTTTTCCCACCTTCATGATTTTTCTGTACTCAAGAGCGAATCTTATTAAATGTAATGTAATTTTGTCTCGTTCTCTTCTTGTAGAATTTCACTGCTGAAATGCAAACAAACCAACCACCTGCTGCAGGAAATGTTGAAAAATAATTAATTTTAAAATGGATTTTTTTCCCTGACACTTTTCACCACAGATGTACGAGACGTTGTGAAACTCAACTTCAATATTTTGAACCACAGGTGAAAAAAGCAAGACAATATTATTGTACAAAACCGATGCCAAAAAAAGAGCTGATGCCAATATAGGATTTTTTTTTTTTTTTTTTTTTTAAATCAAACATCCACCTAAAGAAAAAAAAAAAAAAAAAAAACACAATAGTTAGTTTACCCATGAAATTTTGGAGGGCTCTTGCATTGTTACTTTACCTGGCTGTGGTTTAAAAATATACATTAAAATAATATAAACATGAGCAGCTATACCAGATATAATGAAGTGTCATGTGGCTTTTTTCTTTTTGTGTGTGTAATTTGCTGGATGGATTATTTTATTAGATCTATTTTGGCATATTATATACACACTTCAGTGAATTCTGCAATACATTACATTTTAATACTCCATAAATGCAGACAGACAAGGAATTTTTAAAGCGAGCTCATTAGAATTTATTAAAATTCTACCAGCTTACCCAAAAAGGCAAATAACACAAATATTTAGTTCCATCTGTTCTTTTTAAAACTCTACAATGTTTCCGAGGCTATTGTCCTGCCGCCCTTCCAGCTGTACCTAAAAGATCTCAGTCAGTGCATGTAAAACTTCTGATGGAGCAGCAGCTACAAGCCCTTCATAATCCTACAGGAGTAAGTCAAGCGCCTACTAGTGGTCTGGATGAACCATTAAAGTCCTTCTGCGCAATCACAGAAGTGTTTCAGTGCGTTCCAGTTTCTCGTTTCACCAGCTCCCTTCATTCAGTTCTGAAATACTGTCATCACGGATACTGATGGTGAGTTCTGGAAATCCTGAGGTTCAAATGTAGTCATCTGTGCAACACTCAACTTTGTAAGATTAGCTTTAAGACTTCCTCCAGTGACACATTAATAACAGACAGTTTTAGACCTCAAATCTCGAGCGAATTGTAAGAACCTAAAGGAAGAGGAAGAGCTGTAAGACTGTGAAGATCATTAGACTGGAGTGTTTAAGGATTAAGTGCTTCCTCACAACACTCCGTTGTCCAATCAGAGGGCTTCAATTCATTTCTGGTTTTGTTGTGCATTTTGAACTGGGCTCATTTAAGTGAGTGCATGAAGCTGTCCAGGTCGTATTCGTTCTCGTACTGCTGCTGATCCCACAGGTCGCCCAGCCCATCCAGAACAGATTTCATACCGGTCTTACCAGAGGACGATGCTGCCGCTTCACTCTTCTCTGCTTTATTATCCTAAACATCAACACAAGGCATCAGTATGAATGTGCAGTTCTGTTAATCCCTGGTATTAAACAAATGCATGTGCAGATATTCATGTGGAAAACTAGTGTTTAGGGCAGCGCTGCCTCATTGGATGGTGTTTTGCATGTATGGCCTGACCTTGTCCAGTGTGAAGAGGTTGAGCAGCTGTTCTGTGCCCATGCTCTGCAGGCTGGTGTTCTCTTGGCTGATGACTGTATTTGCAATGGTCATCTTAAATTTCTGCAGACCCATAATCTTCTCCTCCAGCGTGCCCCGTGTGATGAGACGATACACATTCACCACACGTTTCTAAAATGCATAAACATGCATGCATTACACAGTGGCCCAAAAATCAGATTTTTTCCCCCTATTTTTGCAACATAAATTTAACAAATAGACACGTCAGAATGTGATTGTTGTGCAAACGTCACAAAGTTGAATTTAATGAATAGTGAAGTGGGTAAAAAAAAATATATATAATAATAATAATAATAAATATATATATATAAAAAACACACCTTTAAAACGGCCAAAAAGCAAAAATATAATAAAAAAATTAAACCATAAAATAGCAACCCCAAAAAAAACCCCATAGGAAAAAAATTATAATAATAATAATAAAACGCACAAAACATTATTCTTCTGTACCTGTCCTATTCTGTGAGCTCGATCCATGGCCTGCAAGTCTTTCATAGGGTTCCAGTCATGCTCCACAAACACCACGGTATCTGCTCCAGTCAGATTCAAACCCAGCCCACCCACATGGGTAGTGAGCAGCAGAACATCTATGGACGGATCATTATTGAACCTGTAGGAATAAAAAGAAAAAGAAATAGAAATTTCCATATAGAGACCCAAATCGATCTGCCCATGAGATGAAATCTTTCCAGTGTAGTTTGCGTGGCTGTTTCACCTAGAGACTATGGAGTGTCTGAGGCCAGCCTGAACGCTTCCATCCAGCCTGAGGTAGGTGACTGTGGGCAGCTGTGTTTTGAGCAGATCCTGCTCCACGATGTCCAGCATGCTCTTCAGCTGGCAGAAGATCAGAACACGGTGCTGGGCCACAACAGCCTCTGTGCCCCCATCAGCTGCTCCGGCAGAACCCAGTCCACAGTCCAACAGCAGCTACAGAACAAAAATACATAAATGCTTCTGTTGTTACGGTGTTGTTTGTTTGCTTTTTATTCAAGATGGCATTTGATGATGATTTGATGGAGAAAAAAAAAAAAAAGTTGATATTAATGAATTGGCTTAAAAATAAAAATTTAAGAAAAAAAAAAAACAAACCTTGGCTGATATCAATGATTGAGATATAACTTGAATAATAGCTGATATTGCTAACTATATATAAATATAACAAGGGCAAATTTGGGTAGTACAGATAAGTGGACGCACCTGTTTGAGGGCTGAGAGTTTTGGGGCGTGCTGAATGTCTCTGAGGCTGGAGTGCTGTCTGCTCAGCTGTTCTGTGATGTGTTTGTACTCTGGGTGTTGAGGGGTCAGCACCAGCGCTGGGTGATTACACAGCTTCCTCAGATACTGCAGAGCCTGAAACATCCACCACGAACATTACAGACTATTCAACTGAGAGGAGGATAATCTTGTGCTTTTATAAGACTTCCTGAGATCAACCTGGAAGACGTGTCCGGTGGCCTTTAATTTGGGTTTCTCTTCCTCCTCTTGCACAGACGCAGTGGAAATAACGTCCTCCACGTTCACCTTTGCACGAGACTTTGCAAAGTCCTCATATAGTTGAATCTGATCAGGCACAGGTGAAAGAACAAAGGTTATGTAACTAATAATATTAAATTAATATTTTTTAACAATGACTAAGACATTTAAATTCATATTAACTGAAGGGGTTTAATGTTTTATGATTGCTACTAAGAAAGCTGAACTATGCACTATGTTTGTAGTGGCACTGTACAGATCCCTTCTGACACACAATGAAATCATAGAATCTTGCTGTAATCAGCGGCCACATCCTTGATAAACATCCTGTGTTTGTGTTTTGTACCTGTAGAGGACTGAGGTTGCAGTAGTAATCTTGTATGATCTTGGGTGGCAGATCTTGAAGCACATCATCCTTCATTCTCCTCAGTAAGAAGGGCAGAACCTGCCTATGCAAAGCTTCCATTGCCAACACACCTGAAAAACACATCAAAACATTATTTTAGACCAAAGATGGCAACATTGCTAAAATGACTTCAAGAGCTGCTTCATAAATCAAACATCTAAAACTGTCACAACGTAAAGAATCCATAGTCTTAAGTGATTCCCATGGTCCAAAACATAAGTTGAGGAAAAGCTTCAAACTGAGAAGTCTGTGCTCCAACAATGAGGAGACCAAGAGACGTAAAAAATAAAAAAATAAAAATATCACACCCGCTTCCTGTTCGCGTGAGGAACTTTTTGCATCTCGACTGGCGAGGATGGGCTTCCCGTAGCGGGCAGCAAACTGACGCTCAGTGCCAAGAAACCCTGGCATCAGGAAGTCAAAGAGAGACCACAACTCAAGAACATTGTTCTGCAGAGACACAAGTGAAAAACAAGTACAGGCATTAGTTTGGCAAATTAAATCATGATCGTGTGCCTTTTGGCAAAAACAGTCAAGAAGTCAGTAAGATTTTAATTTTTAAATAATTGAATACTTTATTCAGCAAAGACATTAAATTCACCAAAAGTGACAAAAGGCATTTATAATTTGATTTCAAATGAATGCTGTTCTTATGAACTTTCGATTCATTAATAAAAATGCATTGTTTTAATCACTGATAAGAATAAATATTCCTTGAGCATCAAAAGAACAACTTCTGAAGGATCATGTGACACTGAAGACTGGAGTATTGTCTTCTGAACATACTTTTTACATATTTTTATATGTTATAAATATAACATATTTTTCCTGACCCCAAGCTTTTTAATAGTGGCGTATACAAGCCATCCAAGAGTATAATTCTCACCTGGATGGGGGTTCCTGAGAGGATTATTCTGTAGTTGGCAGTTAACTGCTTGATCGCTTTAGAAAGTTTGGTCTTTCCATTCTTTATGACGTGACCCTCATCAAGGATACAGTAATTAAATTTAATATCCCTGTATGCGAAAATGACATTGAAATAATGATGCTTTCTTTCATCCCACTGTATATGAAGAATAATAAACATGTAACAAACAAGTTGTTACCTGAAAAAGTCAATGTCATTTCTAACGACGTCATACGAGGCAACAACGAGATTGTGTTTCTTCACCTGGTGCTGCAACCTGCATAGAACGAAAACTGAACTTGCATTTCCTATTAATTTTTTAAAAACTGGGCAACAAATTAATAAGCAATTTCTTATGATGGTACCATGCTCTTTCCGTAGGGGGGCCAGTATAGTGCAGAGGATTGAGATACTCTTTAGAGCAGAACTTCCCAAGCTCATCCACCCAGTGTCCCGTCAGGGTGGGCGGACACACAACTATGGAAGGCAAAGGGCAACAGTCGGGAGCCTTTGACCTGGCATACTCCTGAGCCCTGCACACATGCAGCAACACAGTTTAGCGGGTCAAATAAAGTCTTGCATTTTAACTATACACTAGAAATCTGCAAAGCCCCGGAAGAATGAAGTTGGTTTGGGGTGTACCTGAGGAAATGATCGCCTGCCAGAATACAGATGGACTGTAGGGTCTTACCCAGACCCATGTCATCACACAAGATCCCATGAAGCTTGTACTTGTTCAAAAATGCCAGCCAATTCACTCCATCCTACAAAAGAGAGCAGGACGAAGCTCAGAAATAAACTCTGAATCAAATCACCAGCAATTTATGCAGTCAGACGTATTTGTTAATTAGTTACTAGCCTCGTTTCAATCTCTAGATTTGCAAAAAAATAAAAGACTTTCATTGACAGAAGCGTGAAAAGCAAAGACACCTGTTGGTATTTCCTGAGGTCTGCTTTGATGGGCACAGGAATCTTATAATTTTCCAGTTTCGTTCCATCAAGCAGCTGCTCGAGGAAGTGTCGTTCTCTGGCCTTCTGTTGAATTAAATCTTCAGACATAGACGGTGGGTCTGGGATTCCAGCCTGAAAGAAAGAAAAGAACCAAGATGAAAAAGGAAAATAGCAGCAAAGAAGTTATGCAACAAAGTGATGAGTTCCACTGTACTGAGAACAGACATGACTCAACACCCCTCCCTTCAAATTCTTAGCTAAAAGTCTTGCATTATTAGACACTATGAGATGCATGAATGCTTGACTATGCTCATTCCTGATCGCTCACCTCAAGAGGAAGCAGTCGGATCAGGGTTGCAAAGCACTGTGTGGCCATGAATCGCACGCTGTCACAGTGGTCACTCATACGGCCCAACACAGGGACCACCAACAACACAATGTAGGGCACAATATCCACATCCAACTGCTCCATCACACCTGGACACTGTGCTCAGGATAATATGTGTTCTGAACACCACTGTACACACTTTAAATGTTTGTAAACTAGTGTCTGAAAGTTTGAGGTCAGTAAGATTGAATGTTTTTGAAGTCTCTTAAGATCATCAAGGTTGCATTTATTTGATCAAAAATGCAGATTAATTGTATGAAATGTTGCAATTTAACGGTTCCCTATTTTAAAAAATTTTCAAGTTAAATTCTTCCTGTGCTGCAAAGCTGGATTATTAGCAGCTTTACTCCAGTCTTCAGTCACGTCACATGATCCTTCAGAAATCATTGTAATAGGATGATTTGCACCTCAAGAAACATTTGAAAATTTATTTTAAATAGTAAATACTTTTGAGATGTTATAAAAGGCTTCGGTCACTTTTAATCCATTTCATGAATCCTTACTTAATTTCCTAATTACTGACCACCACTACTACTAATAATCATCATCTTACTGACTCCAAACTGTTAAGTACACCTTCCTCTATTTGTAAGAATTTAAGAAGCATTATAATTTAACACCTACATGAAATACAAAGACACTTTTAATACAACAAAAGAGCTTGATTTTTATTTGTGACATGCAGAGGATACAGGCCAGGGCTTCGATGGCCCCCTCCTGCTTGGTGTTGTCATCAATAGCACCCAACCAGGGAAGCACATGTTCCAGGAACACATTCATGGTCTCCATAGTAGCGATCTTGCTGAGCACGCCCACACAGCGCGCGGCCATGTGACGTACAGCTGTGTATGGATGTTGCAGACAGGTGCACAGGAGAGGCAACTGCTCCATCAACTGCAGATAGAGAGGCAACAGGAGACCGGTTAAAACTGCCACTGTTCATGTAGTGATACTGAATGTTCATGAATGTATGTGTGCGGGTCCATACTAAAGGGATGAGCTCTTGGGACATGGCTCCTGCTGTGACCTCTAGCACCTGCAGAGAGTTCACAAGCTCCTGAGCAACCGGGTCTCCCTGCTTCAGCAGCTGACTGGAATCTGCAACAAACACCAAATGAGGAGCAGGAAGAGCATTTACTAAAGGAATAGTTCACCCAGAAATTTAAAATTTATCCTCAGTCCATTTAAGATGTACATGAGTTTGTTTCTTCATCGGAACAGGTTTGAATACATTTTGAAATTACATCACTTGCTCACCAATGGTTCCTCGGCAGTGAATGGGTGCCATGAGAATGAGTTCAATATGATAATGGCACCACAATAAACAAAAAAGCTGCATGTTTGTAATGAACAAATACATAAAATATTTTTTTAACTTCAAAACACTGCTATAGGCTAAAACATGAGTCCTCAGTCAATAATATTGCTTCCACTAGTGGTAAAAGTTGTCTTGTCTAAATTTTTATGTGAGAGGACAACAGAAAAATGACTTTCCACTGGGGATTCGGATTCATAATTCGGCCCGAAGCTGTGATTTAAGTGAAAAATGCCTTATTGATTGATTTATTACAAACTATAAAGTTTTGTTTCACAAGACATTAATCGATAGACTGGAGTGGTGTGGAATACTTTGGGATCATTAAGATGTTTTTATTATCTGTTTGGACTCTGACGGCACCCAATCACTGCAGAGGATCCATTGGTGAACAAGTGATGTAATGCTACATTTCCCCAAATCTGTTCTCAACTCATCTACATCTTGGATGCCTTGAAGGTGATCACATTTTTTTTAATTTTTTGGGTGAACTGCTATTTTAAGAAACATTAATCTGAATTTATAAAGAGCTTTTCACAAATCTCAATTCATTTAAATTAAAAACTTCACTGGGGAAACAATGGTTACGAACAAAGTAAAGACAGACATACCAAATCCCTGAGCATCCAGCGCATTCCTCAGCGGACCAGTCATGGAGTCCCACAGATATGGCAAAGTTTTGGTCAACTCCTTACCGAAATGCCTGGCAACTGTCATCAAGCAGAACTCTGCTCCTCTCCTCTGGATAAGACATGGCTTCTTACCCTAGGTTAGGATTACACAGAGAATCATATGAGATCACTGAAGAGAACACCGTAAAGCTGCTAATTATAATGCTGTAAATACCTCATCTGTTTCTGTGGTAATGCTGCCTCCGAGGGGCAGGTCATTGTTGGTAGTTTTGGGGGCTTTTGGTGTGGGACCTCTTTTGCTGGTGATGGCAAAAGCTGCTTTCTGATGCCGGTAAAGGGTGATGATGCCCTTTGACTTGTTCACCATGTGATGCATCGCATCCCTCTCTGCCACAGATGCTGCAGGATAGATTAAATACAACACCTCTAAAACCCCTAAAACAACAGGACTCATTTTATACAATTAAACCGCAACATTCAAATTAAGTAGAAATATTTTGGTGCATCCTTTCTGGACATTATCAATAGGATTTTTTTTATTTATTATAAATTACATACATTTCATTTTAAAAGGGCCTGAATGGACCTTAATATGATACAATTAATTACTAGAAATAATTTATAAATACATATTTCACTTAAATGTTGAATTAAATTGAGACTTTACAAACAATTTACACAAATTTGTGCTGATCATGTTTCATAAATATAGCTAATGAAAATATGGGATATGGGAATTGGAGATAAGGTCTTCCTCTCACCTTTACTGCTCTCTTGTATTGCTGGAGTGCTGGCTGGTGGGACAGGACATGCAGCACTAGGGGTGAGCATTGGATCTACACAAACCGAGCTGCAGAGATTCTTCAAGATCTTGGCATTCGGGCAGGGAGATCTGGCAGCGCACAGCTGCAGCAGGCGAGCAATGTTGGAGGCTGCATAACCCTGGACGAGCGTGTTCTCTTCGCGGCGGGCCGCCTCCATCAGGGGCCTGACAACAGGATTGAGTTTATCCGGCAGCATGGCAAGTCCAACTACAGCGCAGGCAGCGAAAGTATGAACTCTCAGCTGCAGCTGCTGCCAGTCGGCGCTGGTCTCGCACACAGTGGAACGAGCCTGCAACCTCTTGCTGTCCAGCAGCTGGAACTGATGTGATTGGAGGTTCAGAGAGGAGGTGCATTCTGAGAAGATGGTGGTCACCTAGAGAGAATGAAAACTAGTCATTTTGGAGAGATTAATTCAGTGTGGCAAATAGGTACTTAGTTGCCTTGTTGTCTGTCCCTGTCCATACTGAAATGTATGGATTGTTTTTTCTGCTGAGACTATCACAAAGCATTATGTAATTGATTAACTCTTTCCCCACCATTGAGTTATCTCGTCATTTAGAAGACAATGTTTCTTCACCATTTTCTCAGCTTTATGCTCAAAATTATGCATTTTTATGAAACCTACTAGGCTTGCTGCGATAGACTGTGTTGGTAATGATACCGGTGTTAAGACGCACCACCGGTGACGATGCAGCACACAAATGACAGTTGCGCATCACAGATCAGATTTCATTAATCATGAGGAGAGTGAGTCGAGTGGACCGACAGAAGTGTGAGGTTTAAAAACAAAAAAACAACTGATGACCACATTAGAGTTTCAAAACGAAATTGTAAAAGTGCCTGTTTTAAAAATACTTTGGATTTTTTACTTCTGCCATTAATCCAAGTGATATTGAAAGTTTTTTTTTAAAAATGTGTTTATTTATTTGGTTCCACAGTTATTTGATTTTATTTTATTTAACTTTTTTTTTCTTTATTATTTTACATGATTGTTTATGCCATCCCTGCCTCCAAACATTCTTATTTGTTTTGATAATAAACGTTCTTCATTTCATAATTATTTGTTCTTTCTTTGTTGATTTTGTTTTGTACCTATACCCATTTAAACTTTGTGTAAATTATTTGTTCTTTTATATTAGGCATATAGCATGGTGTATTTTTATCCGTTTTGTTAATAAAAGTTCTATGTTCTAAGTTTTATTGTGTTGTTGCTTTAATTAAAGCAGTTGATGCCGAATAGCCGCTAAAAGTGAACGTAAAACATGCACAGTGCTTTTATAAGCTATTTAAGCAAAGGAAAGTGAGGGAAAGAGGAAACACTCAAACGAAGATTCATACAACCCCCACCGTATTACCAGTGTTGCCACATGTCGAATGACTGGTGGAAAAATGTCCTCACCGTCACAACCCTAAAACCTACCTATATTCAAGAGTTGATTAAAAAAAAAAAAAAATGAATGCTTTAAGCTAGAATTAAACTGATTATTTTGTTTAAAAGTAGAGGCTCTAATCTTTATTTCAGTATATTGTATATTCATACAACAAAATATACTAGAGTCCATCAAATTTGAGTGAAAAATCATCAAAATCACTGGCGGTGGCTGACAACTTTTTGCAAAAATGCTGGCGGGAAAAGAGTTAACTGATGAGAATAGACCTTATTCTTGTAATTTAAAAAAAGAATGCTTTAGAACTGTAGTTTTTGTATCTCAGTGTCTTTTACTAACCAGCTCATTAGCCTGATCGATGGTGAATACAGTGGAGTTGATTCGTTCGCTCACATCAATGTTGGCATCAGCCAGCAGTGCTATGAGCTGTTTACATTCGTTCTGCATGCGAGTAAAAGGTATGGCGATCTCATCATAGTAGAGTTGCTCTGAGAGAATGACCAGTAATCTGGGCTGGACCACACTGGACAGCAGCTCGCACTCCTGTAATGTAGGACAGCACTAACAGTCATTAACATGTTTCAAAATAAACTTGAAATTGACCCTCTCCCATTCTCACCTTCTGAAGGCCTGCCCACTCACAGATCACCATGGAAACCGCAATCCGCTGAAGGGCTGATTTGGAATTGAGATGGAAGAGTAAAAGCTGTGCTAGAGATTCCGCAGGCCGGAGTTCCTGAGAAGAGCTATTCAACTGTGGGTCACAAATACAACTGCACAGCGCCCCCAACAGCCTAGGAGGAAACAAAAGTAGTCAGTCACACATTTGGCACAAATAAATTTTTTTTTTAAAGAATCCCCCCCACACACTTTGCAGCCATTAGACGTGCACGTGTCACCACATAGTCTCGCGTGGCAGGGTCTTCGCCAATCGTCTCCGCTCCACCGATGTACTCCTGGACCGTTTCCTTGACTGGAACAGATCCTTGTCTGGTCTTTCCAGAAGCCTTCTCCTGCGGAATAACAAAATGAAGCTCAGAGCAGATCTACTTTTGGATGAGTGGGAAGTGTGAAGATTGTAGGATGGATTAGTCTCAGGCAGCCTCAGACAGCATGCCCACAGACCTCCCACAGTCCATTCACTGAATGTCTGCTGCATACTGTACAGAAAAAAAACCTGGAAAGCACTTTCTCAATCTGGTGAGCACTAATCTAGAGTGAAAAATCTGCTATCTTTGAGCTATATCTGTACTTATTACTTTTGGACAGGCAAAAAGTTTGTACCACATGTACAAACTTGGGCTTGGTAAGTTGTTTTTTTTTTTAATGTTTTTGAAAAGCTGAATTTTATATAATCATTCTAAATGTGCTGCTCAAAACACATTGCTTATGATAAGGTGTTTTATATTCTTGTAAGAATTCTTCAATGAAAAGTAACTTCAAAAGAACAGTATTTATTTGAAAATTAACCAAAAAAAAGGCCTTCACTGCCTTCACGGATCAATTGAATGCATTACTGCTAAATAAAAGTATTATTTTCTTTAAACACCATATGGTCATTCATGTATGTAAAACCAACAGATGCAGCACATATGATGCTGTATAAGGTCAAACTGATTCTTAATTACAGCAAAGTACAGGTAAAGGTGCTGACCTCCACCCTTACCTTTAAGCGTGCTTTAACTTCCAGCAGCATATTGGGGTCAATTGGGATGTGTGACGCTTGCATCATCAAACAGAGCCATGCACCCATCCAAGGACAGCTGGCTGCCACCACATACTGGTGCGGGGCCTGTCGCAATAACTCCCCCCACACCTAGAGAACCATCCAAATATGAATAAACTAAATAACATATCAATTATACAAAACATTCTAAGGATGGAACAGAGTAAGAAATACCTTTTGTATCAACTCTAGGATCTCCTGGTTGCTCTCCAGCATGCAGGACTGAAAGATGTGTCTTAACATGTCCTGCATGATGGGATTCAGCCACAATGCACAACTCTGGAGGGAAAAACCATAAATCAGAGCAGGAAACGAGAAAAATAACTGAAACTGAAAATGTAAAAGACTGCATATTTTAATTTTGCTAATCCTCCACAAAGATTATCCAACCTGGTCTGCTTTGGAAAGCAATGTGAAGAGGGTCTCTAGGGCAGCCCGACGAACAGAAGCGATTGTGTGTCTCAGGAATGGCCATACTCGAGGAACCAACACCGTGAGAGACTGGTGCGTGCTGGAAATGGAAAAACAGGGTTTTAGCTTCCCTTTTATCATTGTAAAGAAATGTGGCATTAATAGCGATGAACACGAGAGCGCTTTTCATATTTCAATAGAGAAATCTCACCTGCACTGGCGGACCTGTGGGTAAATGAGCAAGGAGGACAGGAGGGTCATGATGCTGTTAGTCGAAGCTGTGAGATCATCCAGCTCCAGCAGGGCATTCCACAGTGTGTCCACAATGAAGGGAACCTATAAAGCATTTTTTATTTGCTTATAAAAAACAGCGAATCTCTGTGTTGAATGGCTGTTGTTTTACTTCATTGCATTGTTATTATTTGTAGAAGTTGTACCCAGCAACTGCCAACTGACACTATTACATATAATCGTCAACACTGACTCATACCTGCCAACCTTGAAGAAATTTTATGAGTACTAAAACTTCTAGATTTCAAGCCGTTCCACCACTTTTCTAACTGCCAATGCCAACTAAGCTTGTGGATAGGAGGGGCAGGTGGGCGGTGGGTTAACATGCAGCGCTCTGATTGGCCGAAAGCTTTTCACTCCACTTACACGCTGTGGATCAGCGGCAGAATCAGCGTCATAGATTGCATAGAATCTGAAATCGGCGAAATGCGAGACGCAACAAAATGCGTACCTAGAGAGCAGCGAATCGTACAAGCGTACTTATGGGTCAAAATGCGTGCAGAGTACGAAAAATGCGTACATGTTGGCAGGTCTGCTGACTTTTTACTTGATTTAGGCGAGTGTTAATTTTAGGCCCTCTGCCTACTCTGACATTTAAATCTTCTCTGATTTAATTCTTTTGTTCAGCCCATCAACAACATTCTGGAGAGCTGTTTTCAAGTTGAAATTGAATTTGGTATTTTTAATTTCTTTTAACCACTAAATGAAAAAAACGTGTGTGTGTATATCAGGGCCTTTAGACAAATTTTTTTATTATGTTGGAACATTAGGAGTTATCACATGCAGAGTGCTTTAAGCACAAACACTGGCAGCGACAAAACAACTGTCCAATATTAGACTATTTTAAGATTTTCAGCATCTGTTGATAAGGCATGCTCTTGATATATCCGCATTGGCTATTATATCTGAACCAGCTGTCAAATGCGAATTAAACTAGAATCAGCTCAGACCTTAGCAGGCTGCAACTGAACCAATCCATCCACCACTGGGATCAAAGCTGCTGCTGCCACTGCACGAACATCATCATCCAGGTCCCGCAGGCCTTCTGTAATGGCAGGAAGAACCCGGGGCAGCAGCTCAGCGATCAAATCCTGAGGGTCAGCAATATGTGAAAGTCAACCACAACTTAAACACACTGCAGCATCTAGAATATCATTTTCAATCTCGGCCAATAAGAATCTGAGTCTTTTCCACCTGTCTGACAGCAAGAGCGTATTTGATGCCGAGCAGGCCTCCGTGACGAACCTCCCACTGGTCTTCAGTTAGCAGCTTGAGCAGAATGTCCACAGTCATTGCAAAGCCACTGTTTGCCATGTGCCTCAAGGCCACACCCAGAGTCTGGGCACACGTCTCTCTGACAGGTGCTACCACCTGGAAAGATAAGAAAAAAAGAAATGCTTTAAGATGAAACCAAGAAAATTAAAGCCATGCCATAAATAAGACTTGAAATATTTTTTCCATTTTATTTAAAAAAGAAACAGGCTTACAGCAATTAAAAAAAAAAAATAGGGCCAATTTTTACATAACAAAAAAAAGAAAGAAAAAAAGATCAGTCTTATCAAACCACTAGGGGGCAACAGATGTTAATATAAAATACTTCAGAAATTGGGGGAAGATGACAAACCTCATCTGACACAAAGTCTCCAAATCTGTCAAGAGCAAAGACGCACAAAAGCCGGATGACCAAATCCTCCAACCACTCCTGGTGCTGTCGCTCCATCTGAGAAAATAGAGGGAATCAAAAAAAAAATGTAAAATTCACACACTGAACAAACTCTGACAGGGATGATGTCCAATGAACTGGTGAACACCTGTTCTGCTGTACTGCCAACAGTCTTTCCTCCACCAGTACCATGACACTTCAGCACTTCCCTCAGTCCCGTGCCGGCACCGTGACGAATCTAAAAATACCAAACAAAAGTTCACTGACCAACCAGTACCCCTTTCACAGTAAACATACATACAAGTAATATTTTTCATTGCTCCACTTCACATGTAAATGCAAACTGGTTTGTCTCAAAAAGCACACAACTGGCAGGCATTAATCTTGTTTTTAAGTAGAATTTAAACCATTATAAATAATTTTCTAATGGCCTTGTGGTTAGTGCGCCAACATGTAGCGGAACTACACCTCCGGCAACCCGCATTCGGTTCCCAAGTCGAGGTTCTTTGCCGATACCACTTCCCTCTCTGCCCTATGCTGTAACCAGTTTTTTTTTTTTACCCCCCCCCCCCACTTTTATCTATTTATAATGTAAAATCAATAGATAAAAGCACAAATTTACTAAACCTGAAAATAGACAATACAAAAAAAGCTAAAACGCAAAAAAAAAAAGATAGTAATACTTTAATAGTAATAAAAATACTTACAATAATTCTAAAATACTGTTATGACAGCTAGATAATTTACTGCTCCATTTGTTGTAATGTGTAGTCTCAACCAGGGCTGGGAGAGAACAAATATTTATGATATATTCACAATGATTTAGATGGCAATATAAAAATTATGCAACATTGTGAATTATGGATATATTTGAATGCACTTTTTATTGGGCCATTCATTTTCCTAAGCACTGAATGATTAGATTAGTTGTATGATCCCTCCTGGTCTTGCAGCCATTTTAGAGCAAACACGTTTTGTAAGAATAATTTTTTTTTATTCAAAATTTTTGTTATAATTGCTTTGTTCTATTTAATGTGTTTTTCAGTACCTCCCACGAGGGGTTGAACAGGTCATTGCACAGTTCGTCACAGAAGCTTTCAAGGGGCCATTCCTGAGTCTGTGAAACAAAACAAAAAGAAAAATACATACAGTACACAGTACAGTACAGTAGTATAGTAAAAATATAGACAGACAGAGCTGACAGTTGAATGTCAACAGCTCAAAGTGTGGAAGAAAAACAAGCATGTGTGCATGTCTCACACCTCCTCAAATAAACTGGAGTTATCAGGAACATTATCAATTAAGACTTTGCTGTCGGTTGCTGGCTGCTCAATGACTACATTTGTAGTTTTCCGGCGCTTCTCCTCTGGCTCTCCCTCAAAACTGTCATTGCTGTGGCAAGGAAACATAAGAGCAGTGGTCAGACTGACCTCCCACTCCCCATTAACAGTCATCATCTTCAATGTGAAATACTGTTCATAGGGCAGGGAGTCTTCAGGCACATCACGATCTGATTCTGAAATTGATTTTCAATGCATCTCTAGGAGTGCAAATCTTTGAAAATTGAAGGTGGCTGTAAAAAGCATTAAAGCCGTTTTAGAACACGTCTACTTTCACCCACTAACAAAACTGTTAAACAAGTCAATATACCCCAAATATCTAATAAGTATAAGATGAATGGCAATTTTGATTTAACATTAACTTAAAAGCAAGCAATGAAATCTCTACCTCTTCTCATTAGGATCCACATCTCTGGATTTCTGCTTTGCCACAAGTTTTGCCATCCTCTTGGCTTTATTCTTCTGTCGATTGCTCATGCCTGGACGAAACTCTGAATCTATGAGCTCTGCAGCCGGCTGAAGAGGAGAGCACAAAACTAAACTTCCAATTGAATATTTTAATACAGTAAAGGCCCTTTTAGTAAAACACCTGGTATTAGTGCTGGGCAATAGTTTCAGTGATTTATGCATGTTCAGCCTTAAAACTGTATGCTTTCTGAAGCGTTTTTCATTTGTAAGAGATTCCAGCACCACTCACCAAATGGTTGCGTGAGAAGTGACAGCCCAGGCTTTTCCCAGGCTGTGATCTGTTGGTACTGGAAGCACAGGCATCCTCCAGGTCCTCATCATTAAAAAGCTCCTCTGTGTCCATGCCGATCGCTGCACCCATATCCAATCCCAGCTTCTTCTGTAACTGTTTCCTCTGCCGGGCCAAACGCTCTTTGGGATCTGTCTCACCTGAGAACAGAATGCATTTAGGAGTAAGAATTGCAAAACAAAAGTCATCACCGACAAGGGTGTTTTAGGTGTTTGCTTTGCAATCAAAGTCAAAATTATCTATAATATTCTTGTCTCTCAATATCACCCATTTTACTGTCCAATACATAAAAAAAATAAACCACTTGCATAGAAAAGTAAAAGCACTACTCAATAAGGTATCATTCACAAGTTAATAACGAACACCACATGTGAAATGGAAAAACCAAGGTGTGCATGGAAAGATGGAGATGAGAAACATACTATTATTCAAATTTCTCCCCTACTGACATGCAAATAAAAGGCACACTTATCACCTGCACCTCTTACCCACCTCTATAACAAATAATGTCAAACGTAAAATTGCTAATTTCCTTAAAGTCAAATTTAATTGTATCGAACCATACTTATTTTTTTTCATGTAGTAAAAATTTTCTACTCAAAGGTAACACTGAATTAGTCTTGGTTGCATTTTAGATAATGTATGTCTGTGGGAAAAAAAAAAAGGTGCACGATGAGTTGATATTGAGAAATTGAACAACCCTTAAACACCAAGCACAAAAAGTGTAATAACAGCATGAACGTTTCAAATCTGCAGTTAACACACATATGAAAGACATAACCCTACCTGACTTGTCATCTTGCAGCTCAAATTCAGCACCTGCAGAGCCGAGCAGCGATGCTCCATGCTTGAGCAGACGGGAGATATCAAACCTGTAGAAACTCAGCCGGTCTGAGGAGATTTCATCTGGAGACATATCTTCAGCACACACCTCTGAGAAAGACAACATGCATTAAAAAGCAGTTTCTATGCTCAAGACAATCATTAGACAGAAGCTTAATCCTTGTTATCTTTTAACGTGCCACGTGGCATTACCACTGCAGGATCAAACTGGCATTGATTTGCATTAAACAGCCTTGATAAAATTATATATATATATACTACATAACTAGTTACCAGAACAGCATGCCTTTAAATAAAAAAATTGGACAGAAAATCCCAAAACATCAAGTTCTCGAGCAATGCAATCTGGGATTAATCAGCTCACCATCTTTTGGCTTTGGAGGTGGGTTCCATTCTGGAATATTCCTCACTATGGCTTCGACAGCTTGTCCCGCTGCGATTCGTGTATCCCAATTTGGACTTCTTAAGTATGTTAAAACCTATTGTGTCCAAAGGAAAGGAAACAGATCAATAATCTAAAGAGTTAAAATTCAGCTATGGGCAGCTTTGTTCAAATGTACAAAACAGTACGCAAAAAAGAAACCATCAAAACTTTTACCTCAAAGCTTATGTTAAACATTTTCAGAATTAAAATCATTAACCCAGCCATAAAAAAAAAAATAATCAAACAAAAGAGGTTTTGACAGCACCCCTAAAAGGCACACAGGATTGTAAATTCAGTAACATATGCATCTCAAACTACCATGATAACACTATCTGATACCCCCACAATATATTTTGTGTAAACATTCTTTCAGATCAGTTTTGCACATCTAAATACTGGTTCAATTCGGATTTGATTTTCAAATCCATTCTTTAGCTCCACACTGGCATTTTGCAAGTAATAAAGTTAACTAGGGGTGTAACGGTACGCAAAAATCACGGTTCGGTACGTACCTCGGTTCGGTTCATTTTTGGTACAGTAAGGGAAAGAAATGCAAACATTAAACTGCAGGTTGTTTATTACTATAAACTTTTTTTTAACAATTTGTTTACAATTTTTTTTTAAATACTTTAATAAAATATATATAAAATAAAAAAAATAAGAAGAAAAAGTAATGCTGCAAAGTTCTCCACTAAATAAAATACTCAGTCTCAAATCAATATCATATAATAAAACATAATGAAAAATATAAATAAATAACTATGATTACAGTGCAGCATTACCAATCCCAGCTTGTAGGCCTGCTCATATTTAAAAAAATATATATAACTTTTCCAAAGTGTAAAGTGCAGCATCAACAGTTTCAGTTTTTAGACCTGCTCAGATATCGTTATTGCGTTGGACCAAACGGAATTAAGAGCAAAGGTCTGTTAAAATGCCGATGGGAGCTGCGTTTGAATTACAATAGTTTTTTTTCCTAGTTGTAGTGATGATCACACTAGGGCTGTCACTTTTGTGAAAAAAGCATTTTCGATTTTTATGACATAAGTGTTCATTGAATCGATTGAAAAATCGATTTTCCATGTCTAAAAAAAAAAAAAAAAGACGTTTCCTTTTTCAACGCCAAATAACAGACGGACGTAAAGAGACCGCTGGAAATGCACAAGTCAGCAATATTCTTATTTATTGGCATTAGAGCTGTAATCGGCCCGACAAGACCAGAGCGCGACAAGTGCATTTTGATTGACAGCTTTTTAAAAGCCCGAACCCGTTTACAGCCCGACATTACTCAAATGTGCGCACGGTCGCAGCTCTTTTGCCTTATGTCAAGAGTGAGTCATTTATACATGTTTTAACATAATTTATTAATAACTAACGTAGACTACACCAATAAAACAAGTCTTTTTTTAAACTAATTAAATTAAGATACATTTTAAATTAAGATTGGTATTTGGCAATAACAAAATTAAGATAAAGGCTCCGTCGGATTTGCTTCGCACTAGCAGCTGACATTTAATAAAAGAATAATGCCAACATTAGCTCATACTCTGTCCACATTATGTCGAAACACATCACATGACCGCTCATTTACCTCGCAAACCGGAGCGCAAGCCTGAGCCCAGCCCGAGCCGGGTGGGAGTATTAGTGCCAATGTTTTACCACAAAAGCCGGTCGCTGTCAGCTGGCAATGGTGGCTCCTTTTCATAACTCAGCCTCTCCTGTAAGAGGTCGCTTTCGACATCACTGGGTCTTATAGGCGCGTATTTGCTGGTATTTTCTGTCTGGCTTTCCGAAAGCCTACTGAATTTTTTAATTAATAGTGTACCTATTTGGTTAAAATCGATTCCCTATTTTCATTTTCAAAACTTTTTTTGGTTGTTCCGATCGATTGTGCAATCGATTTTCAAAAGAGAAGTGACAGTCTTAGTTCACACTCGCGTGATGCCTTTTGAATACCTTAGGCCGGTGACACACTGGCATATTTCACCTGTCAAACAGTCTATTTTGCCGTCAATACTGTTGACTACTCCTTTATCAGTAGGCTTTATATTTATGCTCAACATGAAGTACAGATATTGTTGTCGTGAAGACAAGATCCTGGTCTGTCGGCGGTCTCCCTCTATATCACCTACATTAGCAGCAGCGCGCCAGTGCACAGAAAACGCGAAGCAGCCATCACGTAACTGGCACGCAGCAGAAACGCCACGCTCACGCCAGGCAGCCAGTGTGTCACCTATGTTCCGCACAAAATATTGCATTCGGTACACACGTTCACCGTACTGAAAGCCCTGTACCGAAACGGTCCGGTACGAATACACATACCGTTACACCCCTAAAGTTAACCCATTAGTTGAGGCAGACAGTCAGCATCTACAACAATTGCAATAATAATGGTAAAAGCATGATGCCAAAATCAGCATGTGTCAGCATGATGCCAAAATACTTTTTTTTTTTTAATTTACATTCAAAGTGTCTAAGCAGATCACAAAATGTTTTCACATCACATATGAGAGCTTTGTGAATTAGGGATGCACTATAGTATCGGACCAGTACCGGAATCAGCAAATAATGGCTTTAAATGCAAACATCGGCCAGATGTAAAAAATTATGCCAATATGTCTTGCAGATAAGAAGAATACATAAACTCACACGTGCTACCGATTCCCTCACGTCAGCAATGTTGCTCATTTTTGAAGCAAAGTTATTCTTAAATGGTGATTAGATTCACTGTTTTGGATAGCTGCATTTCAACTGACAATGCTATTTAAATATAGTTTTTAGGCCTATTTTTAATTTTTAAATCAGAGTAAAAAAAAAAAAAAAATCTTTAATTCTAACAAATAAGTTCTTGAAAAAAAACACACTTCAAAAAAATTTATACAATTTGTTTATAATTTCCGGACAGGAAAGACTTGGTGCTGCTTCCAAACAAAAAGAAATATTCGCATCGGCCAAAATGAGTTGAAAAATATCTGCAAAAATCCAATATCGTACATCCCTATTGTGAATAACAGATGGCAAGCATGCATTCTGAAATGTTGCATGCTACAAAAGAAAAGACATTCTTCCAATACAAATACAAACAGGTTCTACTAGTACAAAAATGCCTTTTTTGCTGTTCAGACTACAAACGAGTAGATGAGTCTGATGTGTCAAAATGAAAAGAAAAATAAGATATTCTACAACGCTCACCTTTGATAGCAAGTTATTAAGCTCGTGTGGATGAAGCTTAACAACATCTCCCAACTGCTGAGCAGCTGCTTTACGGGTAACAGGAGTCGTACCCGTATCCAGCAAAATAAACAGTCGTTCCAACCTGAAGATAGTATGTTATTATTAACACAATGAAGGTCTGACTGGCAACACAATTGTACAATGTTATAAAATCATTAATGAAGCCACAATCCCACCTTACTCTGAGCATGAAAAATTTCTTCACACGCTGCAAGGGTCATGACATGACAGTCTTTTTAAAAACAGATTAATAATTTGACAAATACTTATAAATTAGCAAAGCTGAAGTTTTCCCATGCAGTACAGTCACAAAGCAATGTGCAAATTAGCAAGTAAAACTGCCTATTTGTTTATATAGTCACAAAATGTAAACTACACTAATCACCAAGCCATGTGTATGTAAAGTTGGATATACAGTGTGTGCACCCATCTTTATCTGTATTCATACAGTATTATGGAATAATTTGCATGAGTACACAAACATATACAAATATAGCTACATCTGGAAGATACACAAACAGAATATATCATTACCTTCATGATTTTCTGTATTGTGGTTTTGAAACTATATGTATTGTGAAAAGCAGTATACAAATAAGACTGACTTGAATTTTAACAATTTCATATCAGAGACCAAACTAATTTTGGCGTGCAGTGAAATTCGCTTTCCAAAATCTCATGAAAAAGTACAAAGTTTAGCGATGACAAAGTGTTCTCTATGCAAAATAAAGCTTGCGTTTACATTTAGCTGTTTTTATTTTCTCCTCCTAATAGCACCAGTGGCATTGGACGCATATTTACATAATGGTCTGAATCCATTACATTTATTTACGAACCATTTATTATAACTGATAGCTGGTCACGTAACCAACGTGGCGTCACCCATGAGAGGGCGACCCGACTCATGAAGAACAGATGCTTTCCCTGAGGATCTCACATTCATTTATTTCTTTGCATACATTTTAATTAGTAAAAAATGTTTTTCGTGTAAAAACAGACATCTGCTAGCAGGTTTCCTCATACCATCCTGTCAAATGGTGTTATATAACGCCACATTAATCTACTGTATCAACTGAAGCCATGGATTAGGAGAAACGAGTACTGCCTTCAGTCAGTCTGGATGTTATAACTGTAACGTTATTTACTGACAGGGATGACACTGCGGGGGGTTAACGTTAGTCCACTAATCACCCAGCGGAGATTTCCCAGGATAAAGTAGAATTAATATGTCAGAACACAAATTGTTGGATTCATTACGCATAAGTAACACAAAAAACACTACTTATTTACGATATACTTCATGAGACAGGTCATATTTGTTGGAGGTTAACGTTATACGGCTTCTGCAGTCTTCGGTTGTGAGGAGTAACGTATAACGTGACGTTACTTATCTTAAAACACTGACCGTTAGAAAGAAAGACGTTAACGTTACTTGTTTTAAAAAAAACTGCCCGTTAGAAAGAACTCGACTGACATACATTTACCTAACGTTACGTTAATGTATATAACAAAAGTAAGTTATTAAGAGTTAGAAAATTCCACTGTGGAGACACATTTGCCTTTCGTAAATCAACCTTTAGCCAACAGACTCACCTTGAAACAGCCATATGAGCTGCTTGGGTTTGGATCCGGGCGCGGGGTTCGGTTCAGGTTCGCGTGCGCGGACAGGCCGGATCTCTCGCGCACTGCTTCAAAATCGGTCTGCTCGCGTATTAAATATTTCCCACAGCGCCCGAGGACGCCGAGTAACACCTACGCCAGCGTACAGATTTGTTTATCCCTCAGCACTTCCCCGAAAACGGTATTTTAATCGAATAAACGGGGGAAAGTAATTTTGTTGATCACAAAAGAGAAGCCAGGCAGCTGATTTTATACGAGGAGCCATCTTGCATTTATTCCTTCCTCCATGGTAGGCGCGCTGTGATTGGTTACATGGGCTCCAGCTGACCAATCACAACGCGCTTTTCAAAAGGGAAGCTCACAGGACATGTAAAATATGTTCCGGAAACTAATTTTTATCCAATTTTCAGTATAAATATTTTATAATATTGAGTGGGAAGCGTTTATTTTGAACCTGTACTTATTTAAAATTCGTATTTGAGATATTTAATGAAATAATTTGAATCGATGACAAGCGGTAACAATGAGTTCCCCATAACTGGTGCTTTCTGACCACTTCATGGAAAATTACACTTGCACAAAGACAAGCATCGACTTGGAATCTGATGAGAAAACTTTTAGAATCACTCATATGACGAATGGAACTGAGAAAATACTAAATGTATTTATGTATGCTAAGTATTTTGCATGTATGTGTATTTTTTATTTATTTATTTTTATTTAAGAAATAAGACCTTTGTTAATGCATTTTTATTTGAAGAATTATATTGTTTAAAATAGGCTATAATTAAAACATTTCTTGACTTCAATTCTATCGTGGAAATGCCAATTCGTTTCATAATAAATCTAAATGTCTACTAAATTTAAGCAATATAGTTTCTATTTGATACTCGCTCCTTATAATTATACTAAAATACAGACAATAACTCTTTGGATATTCCCTAACGTTACATTTGATGTAATTAACGAATATAGAACGTATCGCGGTTGAACCGTCTTGAGTTTCTTCAATAGTTTTTTTTTTTTTTTTTTTTTTTTTTTTACTTTTAGCGTTTCCCAAACTCATCGTAAGCTAACTAGGCTGACCTCGATTGGTAACGACGGAATTTTACCGTAGTTGATTTCTGGAAACGAACCCCACCGTTGATGTGGTTTCTCTCTGTGTTGCCTCCCTCTGCTGGTGACCCAGAGTAGCTTCAATATTCAGATAGCAAACCATATTCTGTCCACATCAAATTTTTAAATTAATCAGATTGCCAGTGTGCTATTGATGGAGATTTGTACTTTTAGATTAATCATGTTGATGCATGTGAAAAATAAATGTGGATTCTTCATCAGTGCACTATTTGTAATTGTATAACATCTCTCTTATAAACCATTTGCCTTTTAACTCTTCATTCACTTCCTTAATGTTTCAGGTTTCTACATTTATTCACCAAAGGCTCCACATCAGTTTCTAAAAATGACTTTAACATGCTCTAAATGGTTTTAGACCAAATGATCTGTTGTCATGACAACATTCCTGTGTGTGTGTGTGTGTGTGTGTTAGTTAATTTATCACACTTTCATTTTTGAATGTTCACTGAATTAATATATATACAGTGTTAGTAAGTAGGCTAGTTACATGTAACAAAATTATGCAATTTAATAAAAAAAAAGGTAACACTTCCTTATTACGTTACATGTACCTCTTATTATAAAGATAAATGATGCATAATTACTTGCAAATAACCCTAAACCAAACCCTAACCCTTAAGTCCATAGTTAATTAACATTACTCAGTACTTATAATTTTTGTCACAGTTAATTAATAACTTCCATAAACTGCAGTGACTGCTCTAAAACATGAAAAAAGTACAAAAAAGTACACTTAGTACACACAGGACACGTAATTATTCGATAACTGTTTTATTTCCTATTTGGGTTTATGTATATGCTTTCTTTTTTGCATTTGCATTTAGCTGTTTTGCTTGTTTAGCTTGTGGCATTTTTCTCCTCCTAACAGCACCAGTGGCATTGGATGCATATTTATCTAATGGTCTCGATCCATTACATTTGTTTACGAACCATTTATTATAACTAATAGCTGGTCACTTGATCAGCTATATCAGCTTTATGTTTTGATTTTATTTCAAAAACAGTATTGTAGCTATTTTCTGATATGGTTTTAAATCTGTATTTAATCTCAGAATGATTGTAAAGTAAGTCTGATTTTGTGGTGGGTGTTTTTTTAAATGAAATTATTTTAATCTAAGTGATGAAGGATTTAGAAAGTCTGACAGTAGTCAGTGTTGTGTGCTACTATAAGGTTAACCCTGCCTAGTTTACATGTTTAAAAATGATTAACAGTTGAAAACATTAGACATTTAGAACAGTAATCAAAAAGTTATTACATTTGATCAGTTACATTAACGTAATAAAGTAACTGAAATAGTTACACTTCTTATAAACATTTTTAGAAGTGTAACTTGTAATCTGTAGCCTATTACATTTCCAAATAACCTTAGAAACACTGTGTTACTCTTTTACTTTTCTTCTGATTAAAAAAGCAGTTTTTCCATAAAACAACAACAAAAACAACAACACTTTAATAATATAGCAAAAATGTGAGGCATTCAAAAATAGAATTTACAATAAGGTGTTTGCTCTACAGTATTTTTAGATGATTCTAAAAATAAAAACTTGTTGGTCAAGAACTTTTTATTTTAAAGTTCTTTAAAAAAACAACTGCTTTATGGTGATCTGAAGAACCTACAGAATTGTGTAACCGAATGAAACAACATCTTGTTCTTTGTTGATTGGTTTGAGATGCTTGAAGTGTAATGTTGTGCGTCACCTCTCAGTCTTTTTGATCAGATGAATGTAAGACTGCAGAAATGACACTTCACATGTGCCATTACCTCTGATCAAACCCTCTTTACTAATGAAAAGAAAAACACTGGGGTCTAATTGTTGCTTTCAAAACAACGTCAGTAGTCCAGAATTGTGTCACAGGACTGTGCGTCAGGAGGATTTTCCAGTTCTCGGTGTGTGTGGAAATTTGATGATTGTCTGCCATTGTCACCTGGGGTTGGACATACGTGTTAAACCTGCACATCTGGTTCTGTTCACATGATGGCCTTTCAGCTTCTTATAAATCACAGCACTGAACAGAGACAAACACACACGAGAGGAATACACAAAGAAACAGTCATGTTGTACATTGTGGGGGTAAGTTTACCAGGTTTTTACATTATCACCATGTTTGAATGCTTGTGTTTGCTGTGTGATACATTGAATCTACAGTTCAATTAAATATACATGCAGTATTTTAGGGCACACCAGCTCTATCAACCACAAAGGCTTGTTTAGAATTCTAATGTAAACAAAAATTATATATATTTTTTATGTTTTATATATATATACATATATGTATGTATGTTATTACATTTGAAATTCTATTAACAAAAAAAAAAAACAGTTCTTTTAATTTGTAACAATATTTCACAATATGCAGTTTGTATTGTATTTTTGATTCAATAAATGCAGCCTTTGGGAGTATTAAACATTCAAGTCTAGAGTGTGTCATTTGTACTGTTTCTCTTTTATTTATACAGTTTTCTTCCATTTGTATCTTTTTGCAAACATGTTTTTTTCTGAATTCCTCATGAAAATTCAAATGTTTCTTTCTACAGATTGCTTTGGGGCTTATTGTCATCATCCAGTGCATGTCACATGGTCTGAGTCAGGTGAGAAGAACAGTTTAAAGATGTTTTTAAAACTGGTTAATCTGGACGTAATGGTCAACAGCAAATTATACACGATTATCTTGCTATTACATCTATTGTTGGGACAATAGACTAGTCAGAAGAGAAAAATATATGACAAAAGCAGGTGGAGAGGGAGTTGACACTTACATAATGCTGATGTTATGTGTTAGTTTGGTTTTTGTACTATCTGCAGTTCAAGAAGAGTCTTGGAACTGCATTAAAGCAATAAATACAGCAGTAATTTTTTTTTTATGTTTTAATGCTGCTGTTTTGCTCAAAAGCGGGTTGAATGTTGTCTTACATGTTTATTGACTGTATTGTCTCCAAAACAGATACATGCCAAAGTTGGGAATGCCTTCCAAGAAAAAAATATACTTTACATAAACAAGGTAGTTGGCTATACTGTATATGTGAAAATATATCTCTTACTGCTGACTGAAGGATCACATTGATATCTGATTGTTTTCCTGCAGTGGAGAATGAATGATCAGGAAGTTCACCTCATCGTTAAACTCCTCTCTGTTGGGCTGGTGGATGCAGATCCAAACACTCTGCACCATATAAAAGAATACAGAGATCTGAGAGGAAGTTCAACCTGAGAGGGGAAGAGTCATCCAAATGATTATGAGTTTCGCTCCCTGATCATTAACCCTGGTACAGGTTACTTCGGTTACTGGATCAAGGAAACATATGTGACATGGCAAAGACTGTTGTCCTCCCAAACCAAAAGACTGTGAAGCACTTCCTATGAAACGATATCCAAAACATCTGGATCATCTGTTCTGATAGACTCTGGTGAAATGGACAAAGAAGAAAGCACCCAATGGACAAAAAAGGAAGCACCAGTTCCCATGAAGAAGAACAATGTTTCTAACATTTGGATATGCATGCATTAAACATATTCCTACATGCACAATGTAAAGGAATTATTTGGCATTTCTAACCCAAAATACAAAGTTTCCAAAGACAAATCTGAAATTAACTGAAGCAATTCCGTTTTTAAGATATAAGCTATAATGTACAAACAGTTTAACAAAGTAATGTCGAGCTTTTTACAAATGTATAAAACTGCTACCTTAGTGAGAAATGTATTAAAATGTGTTTGAAATGTATTTTTATGCATTTATTTCATGCTGAGTTGACAATAAATGCATTTACATATTTATATGCTTATTAAAATACCCTGCAGTAGCACTACTGGTATACTAATCTGCTATATTTAAAGTGTGCTAAATTGGAACAACTAGCTTAATTTTGTACTTAATGCACTTTAATTGGGTGCAAGGAGCGCTGAATTCCAACTAAAGATATAATGAAGTATATTGAAACTATTGCAAGTATACTTTAGGCACATTTAAATACAGTGTATATCATGCATAAAAAGTCTTAATATTATTCAAATATCATACAATCCTCATCAGTAGTTGCATTAAAACCCATTTTAAGGTTAATATTAAGAAATGTGCATTGTGCACAAGTGCTCCAAATAAAGTTTAATTATAATTTTTTTATTAGTAAGTCTTGAGTATATATCAGTATATAAGTCAATAGATTTGAACTATATTTAGTATTAAATAAATATATTATTAATATATTATTATAATATATATTACTTTTTACAATAAATGTTAGAGGACAAGACACTCGCTTCATCATCAGTGCCAAAAATGTCTAATATGTCTAAAGTTCCCAGAAATGTCTGTAATATCAGATACATATTGCAGTTTCAAATTTACATTAGCAGAAGTGGTCACAAAAAAAAAAAAAAAAATTATATAATATATATATATACACACACACACACAGAAAACTATGATAATGCTAGTGTACTTATTACAAATGAGTGGCATCAGACATCTGCACTGACGCCACTCAAATCACTTGGAAATGATTCATATCAGATATTCATGAGGCCAGTTCACCAGAACACCTTTACAGGAATCATGTGTCATTATGTTCTTGTAAATTTTGGATGTTTTTTCCCTGTGAGAGTAAAACGGAAATGAATTAGTATATTGTTATTGGTTAACTATTTATATACTGTTGCTGCTACAACATTTCTCACAGATATTCCAAAAGATACAAATATATAATGAAATGAAACTCAGAAGCATGATTCTGCTCTGTTCTTACCCCAAACTTCATGGTTCAAAGTTTGTCCCAGTAAGTACAGCAGCGCCATCACAAGCATGTTAAAAAAGAAGAAGATGGTCAATACTGAGCTGCTGAACATCCCCAGTATAGGGTAAACCCAGATTCCCACCGTTAGATACACCCAAACAACCCTAAAAGAGAGGGAGAAACTGTATTAGTGTTGTTGGCAAATAGTTTCATAACTCGTCACCCACATAATCATAACTCACCATCCTAAGTAAGCAGCAGTAACAAATCCTAAAGCAGCCAAACCATTCTTTATTTTAGGATAGATATGTGGCTCCACCAGGATCTCACCAAACACGATTGGGAGAACAAGACTGTGCTATGAGTCAAGCATACAAAGTCACCGTATCAGTCAGTCTATGGATCAAAAGGTCAATTTAATTGTGAAGGAAGATTATTTAATTGACTTTTTTTTTTTTTTAAATGTATCATACATTATAGAGAACAAACCATAGCATGATTCATCCATGGAGGGAAGAGGTGGTCCATTGAAGCTGGATAGACCAGTTGTCGATCATAGGTAAAAATCAGCCAAAACAGCAGAACTACAAACTTAAAACAATTAAAATAAAAAATAACAATAATAATAAGATGCACACAATTGTAACTACTTATTAAAGCTTGAAGAACTGATATGTAGTCAATCGTATGCATTTCTTCTACTGTATATGCATTAACCACCAGTAGATGGTGCACATTCATTGGTTCCATTTCTATGCCTTTCTGTTAAATCTAAATGCCTAAATGTCTATCTACAAGCAGCATTTAATGGGTTCTGATGGACTCTGTTCAACAACAGTAAGTGAAGATATAGATCCACTTATCTTTGATTCTTGAAATATCCTATTTATTTGTATTGCTGTAGTTATTAACAAAAAGAGTACCAAACAATCACCATTGGACTACCATGGCAGCACTATGGTGTTCTTTTCAAGACATTTACGTGCTGCCACAGTACTTCTTATTTAATTTAATTTGTGCATACAAATTAGATTTGACAATGTATGGTTTGGTCTATTCTATTTTAAATCGGAAAACACAATAGAAATAATGATCCTAAGCAACACTTTTTCAGACCTCTGAACTGTGCTGTACACTCAGGGGGAAAAGATACAAAATCAGTATTTTTTAAAGGTCAGGTAGTACTTTTTACTCGTTAGATATCAGGCTAATATGTACCTTTAAGTTATTAATATTTACGTTTTGGAGTAAATATAAAAGTGTACTTTTTAAAAAGGCAGCGCCCCATGAAGCATGGAGCTTTAGATACTAATCTAATCTTTAGATCACTAGCACAATGCACTTTTCACACGTAAAGCATATTACATACACAAAACAGTACTGTTTATTAGCCTACATCAGTTTAGGCCCCTGTTTTCTATTATAGCAGGTAAAAAACAAACAAAAAAAAAACAGACTAACAAGTAATATCAAAACTTACCATTCCCACTGGAAACGCAAAGACAGAAAAGAGCAAGTCCTTGGAGAGGCACAGAAGTGACATTTTGGAGCCTTTCCCCACAGGCTTAAGGTCATTCACAGATGCCAGTCCAAAAAACACAAGCTGTAAGACCTGAGAAATGAAACATTTACATGCAACCTCCAGTAGTCTGTCTATCAGAACAATTTTAAAAGTGTCCTCACAAGGGTCAAACCTTACCAGGTTCAAAAATGTGAGGTATTTCCAGGGTCCGCCATAGACAAACATCCCAGGTGGTATATCTGAATTGCGTTTTGCATAAACAGACTGAATGACAAAGATATACCAGCCAAAAGCAACTATGTGGTACAATTTCTTCAACGTGCCAGTCATGTCTGCAGTCTCACAGTCTGTTGCTGAAATACAAATTTCATCAGCATGAACTGAGTTCTACATTCAGCTGCAGGAGGCTTTAAGAAATACCAGGGAACTCATTCAGATTTATGAGAATAAAGCTTACATTGAGAGATTAGCCTAAATTGACATGGTGTTATAAAAGTGCAAATACTCACAAAGGGCCTTGTGTCATACATATTAAGTATTTTTTCTTCACTGGAAGCTCAATTATTACACATTCTTATATCAAAGGCTAAAACAAAAACATATTCTGTAATTTGGTTTAAGCATAACTACATGGACATTTTTAGAGCATGACTCAAACCTGCTTGAGTAATTAAAGATTAGTGATGTCACATAAACACGCTTACATTTTTTTCTAAAGTTGATACTCACTACATATTTTCCATGTTGTAACATGGTTTATAGCCCCCTTAAACTGTCATCCTCTATCATGTTTCACCTGTTTTTTTTTCTGTTCCACAGAAGAAAGTCACATAGGTTTGGAATGACATGAAGGTAAATGCTAACAGAATTTTTATTTTTGAGTCAGCTATCAATTTGTTCCGAACACCCATAATGTACCAAAGGGCAATTATTACAGATTGGAAAAAAAACTGAGATTGTGTAAACTATTCTTTCATCAAAAGACTAATAAACACTTTTTTTTCTGTGTGATGAATTCTTTCCCACTAATCATTTTGTTTCACAACTTTTCTGACAAAAGCACATAATACGCTTGACTGAGATATTAATATTGGAAGAACATGCTCTAGTTTAATTTTAATTTATATCAGTGTAGTATTACTCATTTTGTTCTAAACAGAATTCAAACTTACAACTTTTGGAACAGGTGGGAACATGTAACAGACATTACTAGTTCACATGTATCTTATGAGAACCTCCATCAGAAACAGATGCAAGTTTTAATACTCTGACAAAGGTTGACAAACAGATTTCACAATTTAAATAAATCAATATTTCATTCCAAATTCATAATAGTGGACATTTTTGTATCGATTTGGTATACTAAGAAACTCCTTTTATTAAAAGATGCTGTAATCCTCTCATTAATACCTGGACTCAAAAACATGCTTTAGGAGTTTCCATTGTGCATCAACATAGACCAACTGAATGTATTTTACAGTGGCATATCTTTGGTTTACACAATCAACGGGTGGACTAGTAAACACTTTAATTAATCATCTAGTGGAATGTCCTTTTCTATTCTCTCGCCAGAACAAATATCTAGAAAAATTGCCCTTTTCCCTCCTCAAAGCATCATGTGATCATTTTGCTCCAGCTCCACTTTGTTCCATGTTTTCAGTTTCCTGCTGCTCACTGCTTCAAGTTCACTACATAACAATATGTGTGCCCAGTTACTGATCAACTGAAGTTCTTTCAGTGTTGGTTTTTAATATAAATGAAAAACATCTGGGCACAAAATACCTATATTAAAAAACAACAACAACAACAACAACAAAAACTTGCATGTATTGCAAACACGAACAATAGTCTGACCCTGTCAACATGTTGGAGCAGTATTAGAACAATGTTAGAGACGTTCAGAAAACCTGCTCCTTGCTCCTGGCAACATCATGCAACTCCTTCCCCACTCCATGGCTCATATGCTCTGTCTCTGGCAGCTCCATTTTCAGTGCACTCCTTGTTTTTGTTAGGTAAAAAACAACTCTCTATTTACAGTATTTGTAACAGATCATAATTTCTATATATATATATATATATATATATATATATATATATATATAACTCTCAATAACTACAACAGATTTAGAAATGTGTTTCACAGCTATATTATTTATATACACACTAAGAAATGCCTGCCCTATCAAAAGCTAAATCCAGATGGTAAAGTTCTTGTCACGCAGATCATCTGCATAGCTTGTTAAGCCCTGCAGGGATTTCCACTCTCAATATAGGCAGTACTCTTTGGTATAATCAGAAGTTATAAAACACTTCAATCCAAGTTTGTGCAGGTTCACAGTTATGAGGTACAGGAAGACTTTAAGAAAGGAAATATCTATCAAAATCCCTCTTATGGTTCATCAGTCGAGCCCCTCTTCCAATGGGTTAATTCATGAGGCCTGTGAAAACAATGAGTAATGTAAGGAAATGTAAATTTACATTTAAACACTAAACTTCAGTCTTTTGCATATTGTGCTTTTGGGCATTGAAACAATGCAACAGACGATATTTTCATAAATTTTGAAATTATATGTAAAAACCCCATAACATACTTCAAAACGGCTGTAGACCTTCCTTTCTTTACGCATTTGCGCCATCTTTTGTAGTAACATCTCCCGCTCTTCTGTTGTAGTCTTGGAGGACCAGGGCCTTCCTGAACAACTTGATAACAATTTATCTGCAGAGCTAACCACAGGCTTTTTGGCTTCATTGGGTGCAGTTAGAGTCTGCTTGGACAGGGAAGATCTGCTTTGGTTCTTTGCTGAAATTTGCTCTAGAAGAACTTTAGTGTCATCTCTAAGGTTGCTGCACGAGATAACATTTGCAGTAGATGTCTGATGGGCAGACTTAATCGATTTTGCATTCTCCGCAACAAAAGACTGGTTTTCTAAATTACTGTGAACAGTCAAATCTGATTTTTCTGACACCTCTGCAATTTTTGTCACAGTGTTCTCTACCTCTGGTGCTGTTTGTTTAATTTTATCAACCCTGTGAGTGTCTATTGCTGAAGTATCATGAGTTTGCGGTGTAATGGTGTCAGATTTCTGGGACTCATCTGTTTTCTCAGGCTTTGATGATAAGCTAGACTGTAATTGTGGTATTCCCTGAGTTGAGTTGATTTCATCAGAGGACAGGCAAGGTTCTGGTGAACCTTGAGTCTGAGTTGAGCTCAGCTCCATTGAATCAAGACTAGTTGAAGCACCATTGTCTGTGTCTTTTACTGTATAAATTACACATGCTTTTGTTTGGTTTAGTTCCACTTGGCTATCACAAAGTGTAATGGTATCAGATTGGGAATGTTCAGCTGGGGAACTTAAGTCCGTGATGACAGCATTTTGACATATGCTATTGTCTTTTTGAGTAATGTTAGCCTTTAGAACAGGTATTAGTTTGCTAAAGTCTTCGGATAAGTTATCTTTTTTCGCATTTACACAGTCCAATTTTGTTGCAGATATGTCTTGAAGGGATTCATTTTCTGTTTTAATAAGATGTTTGGAAGTATCGGTCTCCATTTTGGTGGGATTTGGAGAAAATTCACTTTCTGTTATAGTGATCTGCTGGGACAAGTCAGTCTCTGTTGGAATGAAAAGCTGAAAAGAGTCTGTGGCTGTTACAGTGTGTGTCTGGGAATAGTCTGTCTCTTTTGCAGCGGGCTGCTGGGAGGAGTCTGTCTCTGTTGCAAAAGACTGCTGGAAGCAGTCTGTGGTTGTTGCAGCAGGCTGCTGGGAAGAGTCTGTGTCTGAAGAGTCTGTGACTCTGACAGTGGGTTGTTGTGAAGAGTCTGTGTCTGTTATAGTGGAATGCTGAGAAGAGTATGTGACTGCTGCAGTGGCCTCAGGGGCAGAATCTGTTTCTGCTGCAGTGGATATCTGGGAGGAGTCTGTGTCTGCTGCAGTAGGCTCTGGAGAAGAGTCTACCTCTGTTGCAATGGGCTGCTGGGAAGAGTCTGTGTCTTTTGCAGTTGACTCTTGGGAATAGTCTACTTCTGTTGCAATTGGCTGATGGGAAGAGTCTGTGCCTGCTGAAGTGGAGTTCTGGGAGGAGTTTGTGTCTGCTGCAGTGGGCTGCTGGGAAGAGACTGTGTTTGAAGAGTCTGTGTCTTTTACAGTAGAATGCTGAGAAGAGTCTGTGACTGTTGCTGTGGGCTCAGAGGAATAATCTGTCTCTGTTGCAGAGGGCTGCTGAGAAGAGTATGTGACTGTTGAAGTGGCCTCAGGGGCAGAATCTGTTTCTGCTGCAGTGGACATCTGGGAGGAGTTTGTGTCTTTTGCAGTGGACTCTTGGGAAGAGTCTACCTCTGTTGCAATGGGCTGCTGGAAAGAGTTTGTGTCTTTTGCAGTGGACTTTTGGGAAGAGTCTACCTCTGTTGCAGAGGGCTGCTGGGAAGAGTATGTGCCTGCTGAAGTCAACTTCTGGGAGGAGTATGTGTATGCTGCAGTGGGCTGCTGGAATGAGTCTGTGACTGTTGCAGTGGGTAGCTGAGATGAGTCTGTGCCTGAAGAGTCTGGGACCGTTATAGTGGCCTCAGGGGAATAATCTGTCTCTGTTGCAGAGGGCTGCTGGGAAGAGTCTGTGACTGTTGAAGTGGCCTCAGGGAGAGAATCTGTTTCTGCTGCAGTGAACATCTGGGAGGAGTTTGTGTCTTTTGCAGTGGACTCTTGGGAAGAGTCTACCTCTGTTGCAATGGGCTGCTGGAAAGAGTTTGTGTCTTTTGCAGTGGACTCTTGGGAGGAGTCTACCTCTGTTGCAGTGGGCTGCTGGAAAGAGTCTGTGTCTGAAGAGCCTGTGAATGTTGCAGTAGGTAGCTGAGATGAGTCTGTGCCTGAAGAGTCTGTGACTGTTATAGTGGCCTGCTGGAAAGAGTCTGTGTCTGAAGAGTCTTTGACTGGTCCAGTGGGCTGCTGGGAGGAGTCTTTGTCTGCTGCAGCTGACATCTTGGAAGAGCCTATCTCTGTTGGAGTGGGCTGCTGGGAAGAGTCTGTGTCTGAAGAGTCTGTGTCTGCTGCAGTTGTCTCTCTGGAAGAGTCTATCTTTGCTGCAGTGGGCTGCTGGGAAGAGTCTGTGTCTGAAGAGTTTGTGACTGCTGAGGTGGGCTGCTGGAAAGAGTCTGTGTCTGAAGAGTCTGTGACTGTTGCAGTGGGCTGCTTGCAACAGTCTGTGTCTGAAGAGTTTGTGCCTGTTGAAGTGGACTTCTGGGAGGAGTCTTTGTCTGCTGCAGCCAGCTTTTTGGAAGAACATGTCTCTGTTGCAGCGGGCTGCTGGGAAGAGTCTGTGACTGTTGCAGTGGGCTGCTGGGAACAGTCTGTGACCGTTACAGTGGGCTGCTGAGAAGATTCAGTGTCTGAAGAGTCTGTAACTGTTGCAGTGGGCTGCTGGGAACAGTCTGTGTCTGAAGAGTCTGTGACTGTTGCAGTAGGCTGCTTGGAACAGTCTGTGTCTGAAGAGTCTGTGACTGTTATAATGGGCTGCTGGGAAGAGTCTGTGTCTGAAGAGTCTGTGATTATTCCAGTGGGCTGCTGAGAAGAGTCTGTGTCTGAAGAGTCTGTGATTATTCCAGTGGGCTGCTGAGAACAGTCTGTGTCTGAAGAGTCTGTGACTGTTATAATGGGCTGCTGGGAACAGTCTATGTCTGAAGAGTCTGTGACTGTTACAATGGGCTGCTGAGAAGAGTCTGTATCTGAAGAGTCTGTGACTGTTGCAGTAGGCTGCTGGGAACAGTCTGTGTCTGAAGAGTCTGTGACTGTTATAATGGGCTGCTGGGAAGAGTCTGTGTCTGAAGAGTCTGTGATTATTCCAGTGGGCTGCTGAGAAGAGTCTGTGTCTGAAGAGTCTATGACCATTGCAGTAGGCTGCTGGGAACAGTCTGTGTCTGAAGAGTCTGTGACTGTTATAATGGGCTGCTGGGAAGAGTCTGTGTCTGAAGAGTCTGTGATTATTCCAGTGGGCTGCTGGGAACAGTCTGTGTCTGAAGAGTCTATGACTGTTGCAGTGGGCTGCTGGGGACAGTCTGTGTCTGAAGAGTCTGTGACTGTTGCAGTGGGCTGTTGGGAACAGTCTGTGTCTGAAGAGTCTGTGACCATTACAAAAGGCTGCTGAGAAGAGTCTTTGTCTGAAGAGTCTGTGCCTATTGAAGTGGACTTCTGGGAGCAGTTTTTGTCTGCTGCAGACGGCTTCCTGGAAGAGCCTATCTCTGTTACAGTGGGCTGCTGGGAAGAGTCTGTGACTTTTAAAGTGGGCTCTGGGGAGGAGTCTGTGACTGTTGCAGTGTGCTGCTGGGAAGAGTCTGAGATTGTTATAGTTGACTGCTGGGTAGAAGCTGTGGTTGTGGCAATGGGCTGTTGAGAAGCGCCTGCTCCCAATAAAGGTAACTGTTTGAAAGGTTCTGTGGAAAGGTCACTTTTTGTTGAAGTGTGGTACTGGGGAGTGTCTGCCTCTGATGCACTAAACTCTTTGATGGTGTCTACCATTGATGCAGTGGACTGCTGAGAACTGTCTGTCTCCATTCCGATAGGCTTTTGAGAAGAGTCTATCTCCTTTGCAATGGGTTGCTGACAAGAATCTGTGGCTGTCACAGTGGGCTGCTGGGAGGAGTCAATCTCCATTGCACTGGAATGTTTTGAAGAGGTTGCAGCAGAATCATTTAGCTGCATGCAGTGTTGTGTACCTGAAGCAGTAGGTTTAAGGGAATGTTTACTTTCTTTTGCCACACGGTTTTGCATAGAGTCTTCCACAGATGCAGCAGACATCTGAGAATAGTCCTTCTCTGGCGCAGTGTGGTGTTCTGAAGTGTCTGCCCCCACTTCTCGGGGATGTTTGGAAAAGTCTGAGGATACTGCAGAGTACTGTTGGGATGATTTATTTCTTGCTGTAGTAGGGCCTATCTGCACTGCAGTGTGTTTTTCAGAGTCTTCGCTTTCTGCTCCACTGGATCGTTTGCAATAGTCCGTCCTAGTCTTAATGGGGGACTGAGAAGAGTCTTCTCCTGTCTCAGTAGGCTGTTGAGAGGAGGCTGATTTAATTGTAGTGAAGTTGTACGATGTTTCAATTTCTGCTGCAGTTGGCTGTTGGAAACAATCAGTTTCTTTTGTTATAGGGACGTTTTGTGAAGTTCTACATTCTGCAGAAATGGGGTGCAGGGACAATTCTTTCCTCACTCCAGTGGGCTGTTGAAAACAGTCTGTTTTAGATGCAGGAGTGTGTTGAGAATGGTCTGCCTCTGTTGAAGAAACATTTTGTAAAGATTCACATTCTGTGGTATTGGGTGGTATGGAAGAGTCTGCTTCCATTGGAGTATGCTGTTGAGAAGAGTTTTCCTCTGTTGCAGAGTGGTGTTGGGAATGCATATTTTCTGCTGTAGATGGTTCAGACCCTACTGCGGTGAAGTGTCTAGAAAAATCTGCACCAGTTTCCTTAAGGTGTTGAGAAGAGTCTGCCTTCATTGCAGTGGGGTGTTCGGTGGAACTAATTCCAGTTGTAGAAATTGCTGGGGAGGGAACGGTGTCTTTGTGGTCATTTTTTGAAGCTACACCAGTATCTACAATTGCAAGGTTTGCTACTGAATTAGAATCAAGAGACAAAGTATCAGGACATGTGCTAGAAATTTTGGGTAGGCTCTGTGCAAGAATTTGGGAGTCTTTTGCAGATAGACTTCCCTCATTTGGAGTGGTGCTTAGTGGTGACACACACTTTGTCTGTGGTAACTTTACAGGCAGACAACTCTCAGTCAGAAAGGCATGGGAGGGATCTGTTTCTTTAGGAATATGATATTGGGTGAGACCAGATTCTTTTGAGATAGTATCTAATGCAACAGACTCTACTTGATTTTCTAAGACACAGAGAGGCTTTTGTGAAACAATCTTTAAAATGGGGGGTGTCTGGTTAGTTACTGTTCTTACCCCTTCAACAGATTTTAGAGCTTGATCAATGTCTCCCTTGAAATTTTTTAAAGTTGAGCCAGACTCTTCTGCAAGTTTTTTCTTAAATCTAATTTTTTCAGCATCAGTGGCTCTATGTAGGATGTCTTTACTCGATTCCTCACATCTGATGTCTTTATAAGTTTCTTTGATCTCTGTTACTGCGGCAGGGGTATTTTTTGACTTGAGTGAAGTTTCTGGGGTTTTGAAGACAGGCTCTTTTTTATCTGCATCTGTAGCTAAAGGTTTCTCTGGTAGATTAAACTTCTGGGTGGCTTTCATCGGATTGCTCTGAGAAGCCTTTGCTGCTGCAAGTTTGCGTTTGGCTGCTAACTCTTTGAAATACCTCAGTCTATAGTCAGGGTCATTCATATCTATGAAAGAAGATTGCTTTTGCAATAAATTAGATGGACATCCATCCCTTTGGCTATTTTTTTCAGGAACTGTTTGAGGCAGCCCTTTTTCTTGCAGATTACCCTTTAATGAATTCTTTTGAATATTTTGGCAGGTTTCAACCTTATCTACATCAGAATTTTCAACCATTTTGTTCAGAGGTTGTGCAGACTCTGAGGTGGAGTTATCAAATGTGGCTGACTTTACAAAATTGCTCCACTGAAATGGTTGAAATGGAGAACCAGTCCTCCTTTTATCTAACATTTGTGTCACACGAGCTGAAAGTTTTGAAGCTTCATCCCCATCTTTTTCTCCAGCAGTATCTTTCATCTCTTCTGATGTATGCAGCTCCAGATTTGAACTGAATATCAGTGAGTGTCTTAGTCTGGAACTCCTCTGGACAGGTCGGTTGGGTTTCCTTTTGAGGAACTCTTCATTTATCCGGTTAGTCTCTTTAGGTTCTCTTTTCTGCGTCTCCTCTGCTTTGTCACCCTCAGTGGTGCAAGAAGACTCTGAAGTTGATGCTGGTGTTGTTTTGATATTTATCTGTGATAAATCGGATGGAGGATTAACTAAACTGTCAGGCACAATAGAATCATTTTGAATTTGAACAAACGTGGGTTTTTCCCTAGGTGAAGGTATCCTATTAAACTCTCTATTTCCTGGTCTAATTTCACCAAGTATGGGGCCACAAAGAGCTTCCTGTGGAAAGCATGGAATGTCATCAAATGCAGTGGATCCTTCAAGTTCAGCTAAATCCAGCTCTCCTGCATCATCATTTGCACTGAGGTATGAGCTGATCCTCCAGTCCCGCAGGCCTTGCTTTTGACTCGCATCCTGTGGTTTGCGGTTTACATTGAGGAAACGTTTATATTCTGGTGGGTTTGGTTGTGTTGGGGAGGTCTGGCATGTATAAGAATGTCCCATGCTATGTCTCTTGAGATTGGACTGCATATGTGGTAATTCATTTCTTGGACCATGTTCTTCCTCCATAGCAGTTTGAGACTGCAGGTATCTTTGAATATGGTCATAAGCTCCAGGTGTTTCAGCATCATCTCCCTCATGAGGGTAGACAGGCCCTGATAACTGATCGATGTGTTGGTCTTGGTCTCTAAACCTTCCATACATGTCATAACCAGATTGTAATCCAGCTCCCTGGTAAATATGTGGTTCCCTTGCAAAGTGGCCGCCCTGTGGCACTGCCCCCTCCATGTACTGGTTAACTCTTATTGTTGGATGGTTTTGAGGAGGCATGTATTCATAGTCAGGTATATTTCCGTAGCTATGTCTTTTGAAGCCAAGCGTTTTATTTGGTCCTCTTATTTGCCTTTCATGTTCTATAAATTGATGGTCCCCTCTATATTGATGGGCAGCAGACAGGGTCATGTGCCTCGGAATAGGGGGATTCGCTTCTGTTGCACTGTGGATTGATTCACTTCTAAAGGGTAACATTTTGTAACCCAATTTCAAATGATCTTCTGTTGTTCGTCCAGCCCATTCCATGCCCATAGTTGGATATTGTCTGTTAAACATGTGGGTCTTTTCTGTGTTGTAGTCACTTTCAGGTTCACCACTATAGTGTGGCATATTTGCCAAAACATTTTCAACAACCAGTGGCTCTGAATGGGCATAGAGAATCCGAAACTCTTCATCAAAGGTGGTTACAAGCTGTCCCAGAAATAGATGAGCAAGACAGCGATGTATCTTCTCAAAAGACCACATGAAGCTGCAACACAGAGTGAGAAAATAAACACACTCAACACATATTAAATGACCACACCAAAAAAACATATATAGTATTTTTATGGTTTGCGATTAACTGTCAAAAGATAAAATGTACTTACCTATAGTTACCACTTAAAACAGCTCTGCAGTCTACCAAAATAAAACGATCCATCATCTGACCTTTAAAGGTCTTTCCTGTTCTGCAGTAATAGGTACTACCAGACACAGTTCTTACCCGCATGAACTGCAAGTGAAAAGTACATAAATTAATTTGTACTAATTTAAAACAACCAAATATTAAGTGTCTTTTAAAGTGTACCATCTAATGGTAAAAACAGTAAAGTCTTAATAATGCTCATATATATTGTTCATACACACCTATGAAAATGTGAGATAAACACCTTTGAAAAGTACCTACTTTTAATTCATCCAGATTGACCCTACAGTTGTTCACCATCGCAACAAAATGGTGAGCATTCAGTTCATCAAGAAGAACATAAACAGCCACACCACGTGCCGCTGCACCAAGGATATCAGCAAAGATGTCAACATCTGTAAACATATCCATCACCACAGCAATAACCTAGAACAAGAAATAAAAAATATATTCATCAAAGAAAAACATGCATTGCATGACATGATATCAGATATCAGTTTCATTTTTTGTTTTCTTTCTAGTTTTTTTGGGGTGGGGGGGTGGGGTTGCTTGTGAAGTGTCAACATATACGGTAAATGATAAAGAGGTCAATATCAGATGAAGAGAGGTGGAGGACAGGAAAGACTGTCTACTTTTATGTTTACTTAGACTTCGGCTTACCAGATTGTCAACAATGATGGCCCAGTCTGTTTTACATTAGTCAAAAGTTCATGAAAGAGAAACTGCCATATGAAACTCAAACTGCCTCAACTGTCAATTCAGTCTAACAAAAGACTATGTTGGAGAGAAAAAAAAGCCTTCAAAATATGCATGATACTTTTACAATACAGAGGCATACTGTGAATGGCATTACTCTAGGCAAAAGTGCATGTTTTTGTATACCATGCCATCATTGATCACACCAACTACTATTATGATATTACATATCTGGCATAAATTCAGCATTTTTCATTTAGCACCTTTAGGCAAACTGAGACAAGAAACTCAAATTAGTTGCAGTTGAATTAACTGGATGTTATGTCTAAATTGAAAGAAGTTAATTCAGTTGTGTTTGCCAATTAAACCAAAGTTCTCATTATATACTACAACCCTAATGAGAGCATAATAGCTGTCATTATGTCATGTTTAGAATGAAAGGCCAGCTGTGAAACTAGTGTGACCAGTTTGCTTTACAAAGCTCTTACTGCTCACTTGTGAACACAGAACCAAAGCGATTAAAATCAGTGAGCAATAAGGGAAGACAGTCTGTATTTACTGAGTTTTGTCATGCACTAATAATATCTTATTCCTGCACTTGAACAGCATGCAAAACTCACTTGTTGTGCATTCTTGATCATTCTGCGGACTTGCTCCTTGATACTGGGCATCTCAGGAACCGACGGGTTCACCAATGTAGTGACCTCAGTGGGTCCAACAAATCTGTATTGCTGTGGCCAGCCTAAGTCAAGGCTTGGAGCATCATGGTCTGAATGTACCGGCCAGTAAGTGTCAGAAGAGCCATCTACATCTTCAGCCATGTATCTCCTCTCTGGTTGGGTGGCGTGATGCGGAACCTGCACTATGTGTTTGATATACTCAATCTCTGAATGGGATAAGAAATCAACCACATCTGCTTCCTGAAGAAACCCATAGTAGCCCTCCAAGTCAGCTTCAACAAGGGCATCAATCGCCAATCGGTATTCCTCACGGTAATGAGGGGGCAGGTAGTTGGGGTCCAGGGGATTGTCCCCTGCAGAGGAGCACTGGGAACGATGAGCCATATCTGCACCAATGCAGACAGCATTAAGAGAATAATTAACACCAGAAAAATTGTAATGCACATTAAATCCATGTGAGGGCAACCACTCTGTTTTCTTCCACAGTTACATTAAACATGAATCAAACATGTGGCTGGGTTATTGTAAATGCACACATTTTATATAAACAAACAAAAATATGCTAGAAACATATAGAAATAATAAAAAGACTGCTCACATAAATGAAAACATGTAAGAAGCATTTGTTTCTCAGATTTTTTAAACATAAACCAATGTCTGTTTCAATTATGACATTGAGTAATTAAATGCTATTTATTTAGGCTATTTATAGTCACCCAGTGACATCCAAATCAATAAGAGTGAATGTTACTAAATTAATCTATAAATGCTGCAAAAACCCAGAAATCAAATGTTACATTTATATCCTAAAACTACAAATAAATGTAGTCATAACATCATACTATGATTTAAATTCATTAATTGACACCTTTTTTTCAAAAATAATTGTTAAAATGGGCACAATTTTGTTGTTTTATGTAGGCCTATTTATGATCAGTTATGGTGATTTATGGTCATTATGCATTTAAGGTAGAAATTGTAGTCATAATTGTATCCCCTTGTGTCTGAAGGGTTTAAATACGACATGGATATTATAAAACAGAAGAAAGAAATATCCATTTCATGTCTAAAGGAGACATTTAGGTAATTTTAGTTAACAGGTCAAGCAAAAATATCTCTGGACTTTCAAATTCTATTATTATATCAGACAAATATTACTTCAGCAGTAGAAAAATAAGTAATACTAAATTAATTTCAATGGCTCGAGTGAAGATCTCACATCTATTTCTTCAACAACCCCTGGGTGTGTCGCAACAACACAGAGAGAGAGAGACCACCATTTATGGGCTGAACTCGTCCATTTTTTTTTTCGCGTGTATTTATTTTAATACAAATCATCGGTTGATAACTTAATCACAAACATGTTTTCTTTCTCCTCGGAAACGACGCGAGATTTTGTAGACGCGAATCGTGAAGCCCTCCAAGTTTAGAAAACAGAGGCTACTGCCAAGCTACAGAAAAAGTAAAATTATGTACTCCAATGACGTGGTTAAGTTTCCTCACATAGATTTAAAGTCGACTTACCAATCTAAAGTGCAGTTTCCCTTAATTCCCTGTGTAAAACCCCTTCATCGATGCAAGACCGTCATGACGAACGACAGACGCTGTAACTTTCACTCCAGTGGAAGGAAGAAGAGGAAAACACATCTCAGCCAACACACACACAGACGCACACACACAGGCGAAACCTGTTTGTGTTCACGGGCAAGACAAAAAGAATGATACAGTCCTACTCCAAACAAGCTAAATCTTTTCAAAAGACAATTCACTTGCTGGGTTTCTGAGAAGTTAAGGACAGACAGATTTCATTCATGACTAGATTGATTCCATAACATTTATTTCCATATGAGTATTAGGGTATATGCAAAATTAATCTCTTAATCCTAGTCTATCTTTAACACAATACCCTGATAACAAAGACTTGATCTGGAGCTGGAATACACAAATGTAAGAATATGTGTTGGCCGAACACACAGTCAGTCAGAGGTCGCAGGAAATGTTCCACCCACAATAACACAGATCTTCAGACATTACATAAATACAAAACATATTATTAAAACCATCAGTAATTAATTGATTTAATGCTTTAATTTCAATCCCTCTCCATTAATTAAATAGCAAACAATGCAATGGCTATACATTTTTATTTTACTGAAGAATTAATGCACAAGTAATACTAATTAACAAGAACGTATTTGGACAAAACTATAAAACTGTAATGACATTCTATATTTCAAATATATGATTGATTTTACTTAGATTTTAAAATGTAGTGTGTGCAATCGAAGTGCAGATAAAATAATGGGGTCAAATGAGCCTGAACTTTGTCTGGCTGAAATAGAATATTTTCTGTAAAGAAAGCAAGGTCAGAAAGAAAAAATATAGTCTATGTGAACAAAACTGAAATATGCAATGGGTGGTAATATTATAGTGCTATACACAGATAATAATATATCACTATGCATGTTATATATATGAATACAAATAATATGAACATGTCTAAATCACTGACCAGTATGCATATTCCTTGAAATGCAATATAAAATCCCCCTTATGTAATACACAAAGAAGTGATTTTAGTTCACAGTGACTTGTGGGTGGGTACATGATGACAAAATTTTCAGTTTAAAGGAGGTGATCTGTGGAAGACATGACTCAGTTGGACTGACTACATTTTTGAAACATACTACAGTTGTGCAATTTATCAAAACATACTACAAATGTTTTGGGAAACTGCATTTAAAATTAATTTGGCTCAAAAATCTGACTGGACAATATGCATTATGTTTTTGCTGGAAGATAAATTCTCTAAAATAAAATACAGTATAAACAGCGCTATTGTTAACATCTTGTTTTCAGGGTTTCAGAATGAAGGTGTGAGCTTTATGTATTCGCCAGTGTCACCATTGGCAACGGAGATGAAATCACATCATTTCTACGCCAGAAGTTCTTCTGTGTGATTTATCTGGAAGCGATTAATCTTCATGTGATTAGTTCCCGAAGAGGAACCACTTCACTTCTAACTTCATAGCCAATGCTTTGCCACAAAATCCTTGAACATTTGTCAAACCTCATTGTCATATTCACCTCTATTTTAAGTGTGCATTGTACAATTGTGTGGCAATTTATTTTGATTAAGGTTGAAAAATGCAACATAGTTTTATTGCACTGATGTGCTAATAAATAAAGTCGACAGCTCCTCAAAAAAATAAAATAAATAAATAAATAAATAAATAAAAAAATAAAACGGTTCCTTTAAATCTTAATCAGGCTATTTTGATTTATAGTCTTTACACAAATGCCTCAAATTCACATTTATCAGATAGTAACCGCTTTTGATCCAATGTTTGTAAAGCTTGCCTTCTATAATGTTATTGCATATGTATTTGTTTCCCTTCCAAGTGAAACTTGGCTAGAGAAGGCTACAGCATGATGTCATTTCTCAAGTGCATGCCTGAACAATCCTGCATTGTTTCAACAGACACCGCCTAAAGCACATATTGCAAGCACTGTTAAGGGTGAAGATGTAAGTGAACTCGTACATTCCAAATGCATATTCTTTTCTGCTATGAAATAAATAACCAAAAATGTAATTGTAACTTTACATCTCACAATTCATAATTTTCTTCTCGAAGGTGCTAGTTTACATCTCACAGTTTGGACTCTTTTTCTTAGAATTACAAGTTTGTATCTCTCAGTTTGCAAGTCTGAATTGCAAGAAAAGGAATCTGAATTGTGAAATTAAAAGGTCACAGTTACCTTTTTTCCACAAATTACAGGATCTCCCTTTAGCATGTATAATGTAGCGAAGTTTTGTTAAATCAAATGCTCTTTAGAAGTTCGAACCTCCCTCTAACCTGCATCAGCAAGTAGCATTGACTGTGACTAAACTAATAGCTATTGATTATTAGATAATAAAAGGGGCTACGCCTTTGATATGTCCTTTTTATATATCTGCACTGTGCTTGTCAAGATATTTCATAAGGCATTAAAGATCTGTGATGAGAACAACAGGTATAAACACATGCAAATTAGCTGCGAAGGGATATCTGTAAAAACATGCAATTACCTTTATTTTTTAACCCATGGCAGACACAGGCTACACCATCTGCATAAAACATACACACACACACACACACACACACACACATTTTTCTTAATAGCAATAGCATTTTTGGCAAGAAATAAAACATTATATTATAGGAATCAGTCTTACTAGCGTTCAAATTATTTAAAGAGCACTTAAAAACATAAAATGAACTTATTTTGCAAATACAGTATTATATATATATATATATATATATATAATATATTTTTCTTTTAAAAATTAAAAATATATATTTTATTTATAAAAATGTGTTTGAGATAAAGATTTTCTGTACTAATCTTATTAGAGGTGTTTGACCAGCTAACAATCTGCACTGTGTCTGCATGTAGTTTCCCATCACTAACTGCATCTACAAAACATGCTGCAAGCCTTTGCACACAAATAATATGAAAATAATGTTTTGAGCAGCAGCCAGATCCATGCAAATGACAGCCCTCCATCTTTTTTTCAGAACCCTGCTGAATATTATTTGCATGCACTGAAAAGAGAGGAAGGACTGTATTAGCAGAACTAATACTAAATGATTACCCAAAGGTAATGCAATTAAACTCCTTGGTGTTTCTTCAACTATGGGCACATCTAGTCCAATGAACATTATTCAAATATTAACCTCTATTTAAATACTTTTTGAAAGTCCTTTATATACCTAAGACTAATTTCATAGCAATAACATATCCTAAAAACACATGTAATTTTCCTTCAAATTTGAGCAAAATCACTTTTTTGGAAATGTACGTTCTTTTCTATGAGTTTTCTTCATATATTTACTTTTTCATCTCTGGCTTTTCACTGAAAAACAAATAATAAATTAGCTAAACTAGCATTGGAAATTACCACCACCCTCCTGAGGTATAGGAATTTATTATGGGACAAAAATACATTTTCACATATGGCTTATAATTTGATTTGATATATGCTAATGGATAATGGTGAAATGAATAACAGATCAAATTAGATATCTAACAATCTCACAAAATAACAAAAGAAGAATGATCATTACTGTTTATGATCTATTTATGTTATATATATAAATATATATTTATAACTACTGGGCTTATAAATATTGCACAAAATAGGCCAGTGCATATTTGCCATGGCTGTCAGCGTGACTAACTCATGTGATTTTGTTTGTTTGTTTTTATGTCCTATATTTTGAATTTTAAAATAAAGCATAACAGTGGCGTAAGGTAGTAACAATGGTAATCTTTACTTTACACGCATTTACAGAGTATTTCTTAAATACTATAATTTGGTGTGGAAATATGATATCAAAGTTTAAAACATAAAGACAGAAGAAACAAGGTCTAGAGAAAATGTATTCTCTCTAACACTCTTAAGTTTTTCCTCTCCACTGGTGCTGCAGGGTTCAGTGCTAGAACCGCTTCTTTTCTCAATTACACTTCTGCAGTTTCTTAACCTGGGTGTCAGGATTTGGCAAGGGAGGACCCAGATGCAGAATTATCAGGGGGGAACAGTTTATTAACAAGCGTGAAACACAGCTGATGTAGTAAGACAGTCCACAATAGGGCAGGGCACACAACAGGGGAACTGGCTGGTCAGAAGGACATGGCCCCAGACTCTGTGGCAAAAGGAGACCTGGTAGCTACTCCAGTAGGAAGGGCCTGACCCAGTTGAAGGAACCACAATGTCTGTCAGGTCAGAAGAACCAGCGACCAGGGAGGATTCAGGAAGCAGGGCAGGAACCAACACAGACACAAAAGACAAAACAGGGGAGACAAGAATTTGACAGATAAAAGTAAACTTGCAAACCAATGCCTAGAGAGAAAAGAAAACTGAAAAAAGGGAAAAAAACTAAGTAATACTAGAAATAACTGGAGTTAACTGAAAACAAAAGGATAACAATTGGAAAAAGCTAGGAATAACTAACTAGAACTACAAACCAAAATAAAGAAAACAGTAACCTTGCTGAAAACTAGAAAGAAAATAAAAAGATGGGAAAAACCCCAAAAGGTTCTATAACAAAGAAACTAAACTACAAAGACTAGAACTAGACTACACATGGGAACAAGTGAAAACTAGAAAACAAGAGGGAACCAAATAAGTTGCAATACACTGATTAAAGAGTTCTCACAAGACTAAATGTATAAGCAAGAGAATGTACACAAGGCACACACAAAACGAACCAGCAAAGACCAGAGGGAAATGATCACAATATAAAGGGAGCAGAGCACACAAGGATCAGGTGAACAATTAGACAAACAAAAGGACTAAACAAGGGGGCGTGGTGATTAGAAACGAGGAGGCAGTACAAGGGGAACACACGGCCAACATAAACAAAGACACAACCATGTGCTCAGGCACAAAATGAACAGAGACACATTAAACAAAGATAGGACAGACAAGACTGTCAGGGCAGGATCCTGACACTGGGAGTCTGATGACATGATAACCAAATGAAAAATGACATATATACACACACACACACACACACACACACACACACTGTATAAACAACATAAAAAGGAAACTGTTCCAGCACACGCATTTCAGCAGGTTCAGACCAGCAGTGCAAGTGTGACCAGTTTTGCACTAAGGAAAGTTAACTTCTTGGGAAAAGATCATGATAATTTCCCCCTTTTCCCCCTTTTGTCTTTTTAACTTCCCTTTTTATGTTTAAGGTACATGTTCAAGCATAATACAGGTAATATGGGATGCTATGGTTTTGTATACTTCTTCCTTTTCCTCTGTACTAGCAAACTTTAGATATTCAAAATAAAACTTTCTGAAGGGCTGAGCCATTTGTCATCTTTTATTACAATGCTAGTGACAAAATTACCAGAAAGTGTCCCACTTTACCTTTTTATACTGTACATACTGTACACACACCTCACTAGAAATTTCCTCCACACTAAAAATATCAGGTCAGACCTGCAAAAGGGTGAAAGCAGAGAGAAACACAGATTGACAGATAAGACAGGCTTCAACTTTACAGAACACACCTCATAAAATAATGTGATTTGGCAATTCCCTTCTCAGGTCACAGGCCTTCATCAACCTCCATACTGTGTGTAAACAAATCCAGGTAGCTTGTAGCACCGGTTATAGATATATGCATGTATGATTAGTCTAAACAAGTGTTGGCAATACGACTGAATGAGTTTGACCAAATGGAAAAAAAAATTAGGCAATTATTGATTTGTGGACTTTTGGATTCCTGCTTTTCCGCAACTCAGTTAGGGAACCAACCCAGAAACCCACAAACTCCTCTTTGATGAATTGTTCCAAGTAAAAAAAAAAAAAAAAAAAGGAAGATGTATGTTACCCCTAGCTGTAATTCAGTGCAGAACAGAGACAAATAAAGAATACTGTTCACAGGTTAAGCTTTAGAGAAACCATAAGAGAGAGAACTAACAGAGAATGTTGCACTCATAGTTTCTTGTTCAGCATGGGTCAGACCAGTTCATTTAATAGGCTTGTAAAAAGGTTTACTGAGAATTCATCGAGCAAACATGGGACAGTGTTGAAGAGAAAGATTTACAGCTCAACCCAGAGGGGAAGGGAGCTGGTTTCAGGTATTACTAACATTTGCATTCAAAATATGAAAGAACAAAGAAAAAAAATCCTCACATACTTACATGTGAGTGAGCGTGAAAAGACATTTTTGTCTATCCGCAAAAAGACTGTGTGGAGATCAACCACAGGATTTCAGAGTAAAATGAAGTGTGGATGAGTTGGAAGCACTTGATGTGACTCCTGTACCCTGAGTAGCTCATTATTATCCATTTCTCCAGAACTAATCTCTGTAGTAGACATGAGGATAATGAAAAGTCATTGTAAAATACATTTACAGACGCTTTGGATAAAAGACTTACAAAGTAGAAGCAATCAGACCAACGAGAGAGCAACAATATACAAGTGCTGTGACAAGTCTAAGTTAGTCTAGCACAGTGCACATAGCAAAGTGTTTTTTATATTAATAAATTAATCAGAATAGAATAGAATAGGTAAGTGATATTAATTGGTCAGGTGATGGTAAAAAAAGATGTTTCTTTAGATCTTTTTTGAAAATGGCTAAAGACTCAGCTGCTCGGATTGAGAAAAATTCTACCAGCTGGAGGGCGTGTAGGTTTGAACTAGCGAGTTTAGGTATATTGGTGCAGCGCCAGTGATTGTCTTGTAGGCAAACATCAGTACCTTCAATTTGATGCAAGTGGCTATTGGCAGCTAGGGCAAACTGATCAAGAGAAGGGTAACATGAGCTTTCTTCGGCTTATTAAAGACCACTCTTGCTGCTGCATTCTGGATCAGTTGCAGAGGTTTGATAGTACATGCAAGAAGGCTCGCCAAGAGAGCATTACAATAGTTCAGTCTGGAGTGAACATCTTCCTAATGTTGTATGCAAACCTGCAGGACCGGGCCATTGTAGCAATATGGTCTGTGAAGCTTAACTGATCATCCATCACAACTCAAAGGTTCCTGGCTGTCCTGGAAGGAGTTATGACAAACCAAGCTGTATAGAGAGATTGTGATGAAGTGCACGTTGGCTGAGACCACGAGGAGGTCTGTCTTAGCAAGGTTGAGTTCAAGGTGATGATCCTTCATCATTCCTTGTCTGTCAGACAAGCTGCAATGCAACCAGTTACCGTAGGATAATCTGGTTGGAATGTGAGGTAGAGTTGAGTGTCATCAGCATAGCTGTGATAAGAAAAGCCTTGAAAAGCCTTCTGAATGACAGATCCTATTGATCACATGTAGATGGAGAAAAGAAGTGGTCCAAGCACTGAGCCTTGAGGAACCCCAGTAGCAAGAAGTTGTGACTTAGAAACCTCACCTCTCCAAGGCACCCTGAAGGACGCAGCAGAAAGGTAAAACTTGAGCCACTGGAATGTGGTTCCTGAGATGTCCATCTTCATAAGGGTGGACAGGAGAATCTGGTGGTTAACTGTGTCAAAAGCAGCAGACGGATCCAGCAAGATGAGTACTGAGTATTTGGAAGCTGCTTTTGTATGGAGTGAGTTTTGGTTCTTTATTACATGCAAGAAAATAAAAGATCTGAGAGAAAAAAAAAAGTTTGAGAGAAAAAGTTATCACACTGATAGCAAAAAAACATTTCATGAGAGAAAAAAGAATATTTGAGAGAAAAAGTTTTCATGCCAATAGCAAAAAATAATAATATTTGAGACTAAAAAAAGTTTTGAGAGAAAGTATTTTCTCATAGAACATAAAAAAATATACATTTGAAATTTTTAAAATTATTTCTGAGAAAAAAAATCTCTCTCAAAATACTTTGAAAAAAACTCTCAAATATATATGTTTTGCTATCAGTGTGAAAATATTTTCTCTAAAAAAAAAAGTGTTTCTCTCGAAACGCTTTTCTTTGCTCTTGATGCAATTTCTTGCTCTCGTGTCAGGATTTTGCTTTCACTGTGAGAATTGTGTCATGGGCGGGGCCACGTTCCTATTGGCCAGTCGGGTGAGCATCGTCTTGTCTTGGGAGTCGAACTGAATCATTACACCACTGTTCGGTTCACCTGCATAGATGCCGCCTCTGCCTTATGGATAGTTAAGTTGAGCAGTGAGCACGGACACTCCAATGTTTGGGTAAGATGATGACACACAGCTGGCTGAGCAAGTTCAGTATCACTGAAGATTAAACATTAAAAAATAGCACTCATATTCATGAATGAACGTGTATTATATTATTTGCTTGCTAATCGCTAGTAAAGCTAACCAGCCATCATGCTAGGTAAACTTGCAAACTCACCTGGTTTATACTATGTTTAAATCAAATGCCAAATTAATGTTTTGATTTAGATAGTTTCACGCCTTATTTAGTGAGTAGTGAGCTAGTTTCTACCTTTGCACTTGCTAGCCTCAAAGCACCTGAAGAGTAACTGCTTGTTCTTACAACCTCCCGCACAACTTTCAACTAACGCTAGTATGCATGGAAGGTGGCAACCCTACAACTAGCTAACGTTAGACAGTGATTGACATACCGTTTGAAAGATTTAAAAGAAAAAATAATTACCATGACAGTACAGGCACAAACATATTTGTGGGTTGCTAATGTAAGAGTTAGTCCTAGACCTGCAATTTACCTTGTCAGCTCTAGACCTCAGCTAGATGGTAAAAAATATTTAGAATAAGCCCAGTGTAGCTGAGTTTGCGAGCTATACATGCAGTGTAGCTAAACATGTGCAACAACCATACAAAGACTATTTTAAACAAAACTAGGTGGGACACTTTCAAACGGTATATCAATCACTGCTCACTACTCACTAAATAAGGCGTGAAACTATCTAAATCAAAACATTAATTTGGCATTTGATTTAAACATAGTATAAACCAGGTGAGTTTGCAAGTTTACCTAGCATGATGGCTGGTTAGCTTTACTAGCAATTAGCAAGCACATAATATAATATTCATTCATGAAAATTAGTGCTATTTTTTAATGTTTAATCTTCAGTGATACTGAACTTGCTCAGCCAGCTGTGTGTCATCATCTTACCCAAACATTGGAGTGTCATATGTCCGTGCTCAACTTAACTATCCATAAGGCAGAGGCGGCCTCTATGCAGGTGAACCGAACAATGGTGTTATGAATCAGTTCGACTCCCAAGACAAGACGATGCTCACCCGACGATGCCAATAGGAACGTGGCCCCGCCCATGACACAATTCTCACAGTGAAAGCAAAATCCTGACACGAGAGCAAGAAATTGCATCAAGAGCAAAGAAAAGCGTTTCGAGAGAAACACTTTTTTTTTTTTGAGAAAATATTTTCACACTGATAGCAAAAAATATATATTTGAGAGTTTTTTTCAAAGTATTTTGAGAGAGATTTTTTTTCTCAGAAATAATTTTTAAAATTTCAAATGTATATTTTTTATGTTCTATGAGAAAATACTTTCTCTCAAAACTTTTTTTAGTCTCAAATATTATTATTTTTTGCTATTGGCATGAAAACTTTTTCTCTCAAATATTCTTTTTTCTCTCATGAAATGTTTTTTTGCTATCAGTGTGATAACTTTTTCTCTCAAACTTTTTTTTTTCTCTCAGATCTTTTATTTTCTCGCATGTAATAAAGACACATTTCTAACTCCATACTTTTGCCAGTCTCAGGGCTTCAGTAACCAAGAGCAGAGCAGTCTGAGTTGAGTGGCCGCTTTTGAAGTCAGTTTCTGTTCATGAGGTTGTTCTGTGCAAAAACACATAGAGAATTGGTAAAACGGTAGTAAATAGTTTACCCAAAATATCATCGCCTTTATGTTGATCTTTTTTTTCTGTGGATCACAAAATGTATAATTTATACCCTAAATTTTGGTCTGCTGGTCACGTAAAACTATTTCATATATATGATACTTTTATAGTGCTTTTTCATAATGTTGGAGCTAATTTACACAAAATATTATTAAAAAATATATCTGTGTTCACAAAAGAAAGTAAGCCATGGAGTTACGTGAGGATGAGTAAAAGATTACAGAATTCTCATTTATGCAAGATTTGGTGGCATATTTTTCCATTACATTCCAATACCATTAAATAAAGCTAAACTTAACGTATAATGAGTTTTTCATGAAACATAAAAAAGAAACAAGATACATTCATGAAAAAAAAGATACAAGACAGGTTCCATGCTTGCATTGTGGTCTATGACACATTGATTAAATAAGTCTGTCAGCTGTGTGAACCAGATAACTCAGTACAGAATTATTTCACTTTCGTAAAATAATTTTTATTGAACTGGATCATCTTGGTAGCCTAGAGCTTCTTTCCTTAACCAGGATGCATAGCACAATCAGTCTTATCTTCTGCCCCCTGCTGACTGTTTTTTGATTCTGTAGTTGAAGTAGTTCAAAACTATTCTCTTAAACACTGTAATACATCGTGGCAGTCTGAAGAGCTGTTTCTTTCACTATAAATATGCATTTTTAGATGGCTACGACAAATAAATTCAGTCTTTGAACAATAAGCAAATAAACTATAACACACATAACCTATTATATTTTGGATTCATAATTAAATCTAGTATCTATTAACAGTTTTGGGGACATTATATAGCAAGTGAATTACATTGTGCACATCAACAGACCTCTTATAAAGTGACAGTTTACACAGTGGTGTGAAGATAACCTTATTCAAAAGCATGTAGCTACTGTATAAAATAGTTGACACAGAGCAGTATTTCACTAGCTGTTTGCTAATTTCCTTACCAAACCAGCAATCTGCAAACAACAAATGAATAATTAATGCCGAAGGCTACCATAAATTAAAGCAACAGCTCTACTTTTGAATAAACAGGTTTCATTAATCATCACAATAAAGTGTCAGTATTTCAGATGAAGTCATATAAACCAAAACACACACACACACACACACACAATATATATATATAGCCCAACACCCACAAACACACTTTTATTTAGAGAAAATTAAGTCCTCATTTTCATTATAGGTTCTTTACACTCAAATGATTTTAATTGTTTACAAATATACGAATAATATAACTAATTAACCATTTATTTATATGAAGTATTGACTTTTTTTTTTAGTAGTCTAATGCTTAACGTTAGTACTACTAGGAAAATATTTTACAGTCTTATTGACTGATTAAAACTTGCCACGCAAGAACAACAAAGCTACATCTTTATTATGCACATATTCACCCGAGTCATGCACATTAGTACCTGAATTGGTAAAAACAAGTGTTTGTTTAGTATTAGTATTTCAACCACCTGGTAATCTTTACACTGCTTTACCGCGAGCACCGCTTTGGATCGGACGACTACTCTGTCAATTGGCATGACGTCGGCGGATGCAGTTCTTTTACCAGCCAATCACAGCACTCGGGAGGCGGGCGCTCGCCATTCGCGCCTGAAGTTCAGCGGGTGTCGCGTGAGACGTAAACAAACTTTCACGTGCATTTGAAAGTGCTTCTATCTGACGGAGTGCCAGTTAATGTGAATGTGTTTGTGTTTACTTATCATTTAGTGAATGAGTGAGAGTTGATCATGGCGGGAGTCATCCGCAGACTCGATGAGACTGTAGTGAACCGCATCGCTGCAGGAGAGATCATCCAGCGGCCTGCCAATGCCATCAAAGAGATGATGGAGAACTGGTGAGAAGCTTTCATTGAGCACTATAATAATTCCTGTCTGATGAGATTATAATAATATACCTGATAACTGGTGTCGCAGAGGTTCATCATCTAACTTATACACAAATAAGTACTGACTAAAAACTAATATAGTCACAAATACATGATGACGTGTATTAATTATTTATGACTGGTGTTACTTTATTTTTTAAAGCAGTAATTAATTATATATGTAGTATTAATTGACAGCACATAACAAAATGACTACACTTAAATGAAAAGCAACTGAAAATATAAAGTTAAACGCTTATTCATTATTATTCTATTATAATATTGTTGGAAATATTAAAGCAATAGTATATAAGTAGTATTAAAATAATACTAACGGCAAAATGCTGCGATATGTCTGTATTAAACACCAGCTGTTCATTGTTAAAGCAAATTTGTACATGTATATAAGGAACACAAATGGCACCTGTTATGGGAAATATAATAACAGCCGCATTTGACACAATATGAGACACTTATATTTGTTTTAAATCCTCAGTTTGGATGCAAAGGCCACAAATATCCAGATAACAGTGAAAGAGGGCGGACTGAAGCTCATCCTCATTCAGGACAACGGCACTGGCATCAGGGTAAATGACTTAATTTTTACACTGCACACATTTGTAGACATTGCTAAATGACAAATTTCTTATTCGGAGCTTGTCGCATTTCTATTTTTTGCAGAAAGATGATATGGAAATAGTCTGTGAGCGTTTTACAACCAGCAAGCTCCAGTCTTTTGAGGACTTGTCATCAATCGCAACATATGGCTTCAGAGGGGAGGTATGGATCACTTCAGCTGATTGCAGTGCGTTTACTGATTAACCTTGACTCTAAACCTCTTCTTCATTTATAGGCTCTCGCCAGTGTAAGTCATGTAGCCCATGTTACAATCACCACTAAAACAGCTGATGCAAAATGTGCCTACAGGTAAGGTTTTTATTTGATATTCTATAAAATATTTGAGATGTTGTTATACAATTACAGCATACATGCAGAATGCTAATATACCTCAGCTCAATAAGTATATTATTTTATTTATTATGCCTTTGGTTTTGTTTACAGGGCCAGTTACTGTGATGGGAAGCTGAAAGCTCCACCTAAACCCTGCGCTGGAAACCAAGGGACATTGATTTCTGTAAGTTTACCTGACATTAAGTCTTTTTGAATTTTGCCACAACTGCATTTTTTTAAAAGATTTATTTATGGCATTTTTGCCTCTACTTAGGCTAAGTTTACACGACAAGGATATAGTCAAAAATGGAAAAGTTTCACGTATACACGACATAATTCACGGTTACACATATCTGCGAAAACAAAAACGCTGTATTATGTATGCCAGGCCAGTTTTTGACGCTGTCACCTTGTTAGTAAACAGTACCTGTAGGGAAGTGATGATTATATGTTGTATATGATGTGTCTTCACTGTTGGTTGTAATATTGGTGAAGTAAATGCACACTTTGCTGAAGAAGCGTTAGCAAAGTCTTGAGCAGCAACAACAGTACCATACACTCCGTCGTTTTTGTGTATGTTTGTTCAAACTTGCCTTAAAAATCAGCACGTTCTGCATGTATCTACATAATTAACATGCACTACGCATGCGCAAGACATCACAGTTTTCAAAGATTCCCGTATTGGGTGTTTAAACGGAAAAATAACTGGTGTTTTCAAAAACTTGCACTTTGAAGCCATTTTCAAAAATATGCGTTTTCAGTCCCCAAAACATATTTGGTGTGTAAAAGGAATGGTCCATGATTTAAACTCGTCACCGACACAACTCCATGTACTGTCGATTTTTTTAATTCCAGGTAGAAGATCTGTTCTATAATGTGTCTACTCGACGGAAAGCCCTGAAGAGCCCCAGTGAGGAATATTCTAGAATCATTGAGGTTGTGAGCAGGTGTGTTCATGAGATCCAGAAGGTTTTTTGTTCTGCTTTAAGATCCCGAATGATTGTTCCTGTCAACCTGTATGTATTTCTTGTCATACAGATACGCCATTCACAACTCTGGGAAAAGTTTTTCTGTCAAGAAGGTGAAATGCTCATTTCATAGCAGTGTTGTTATTGTTGTTTCACTAAAATGAAAAACATTTTTGCTCATTTAAATAAACAGAAACTGAAATAAAATGAAAACAAAATATATTTTGAAAAAAATAAAAGAAGCTTAAATAGTATATTAATGAGACTAAAATAATATTGTTCAAGAGTAAATTTAATTTAAATATGTATAATAACTGTGTTTTAGCAAGGTGAGATGGTTGCAGATGTGAAGACCCTTCAGAACGCCTCTGTGCTGGACAACATTCGTGCTGTGTTCGGTGTAGCTGTTAGCAGGTACTTTTATTTGATCATTTTTTTAAAGGGGGGGTGAAATGCTCGTTTTCACTCAATATCCTGTTAATCTTGAGTACCTATAGAGTAGTACTGCATCCTTCATAACTCCAAAAAGTCTTTATTTTTATTATATTTATAAGAGAAAGATAGTCTGTACCGATTTTTCCCGGAAAAAACACGAGCGCCTAGAGGCGTGACGTGTGGGCGGAGCTAAAGAATCACGAGCGCGAGTAGGCTTTTGAGTTGAGAGCATGTGGAAACTGTGACACAGATCCAGAGGCTGAAATTTAACAAGAGCAGCATCAGCAAAGGCGGTATGCTATGTGGTATGTACTGAAACTGTATATATTTGCTTAGCGGTTTTGGAAAATGACTAAGTTCCACTTTATGTCGTCTTTTTTTTTTTTTTTTTTTAAGCTGTACATGTGGAAAGTGCAGTTTGATGGCAACATCGCATGTTGTTTACTTGATGTGCTTACGGGCTGATAGCTAAGTTAACAACACAGAGATATTTGAAGCAGTTTTACTCACCGCATGTGGTTCCAACACACAATCGTGACCCTTTTCCGTTGGGACTGCATTATCCTTAAGAAATAAACGATGTGCAATCCGAAATGCAGGGAACAAACAAAAACACTTGCACAACTCCGTTGATGCTCTGTAAAAATAAACTCCATCCACTGGTCCCTTAATGCTGTTTCTCTTTTGGTAATCTGTGCAGGGTTGTCTTGCCCTGGCAACCAAAAACACACTTCTTTTGTGACTTTTCGCGACGCTCTCGCTCTGATCAGGCTGTGCTCAGCCTCTCAGTGCTCTGCTATACGGGAGCGCGCGCTCTTCCGGCAGAAGAGCGCACACTTAGGACCCATATAAGGAAATTCCGCTCCATCTAACGTCACACAGAGCCATACTCGAAAAAAACTTTCCGAAACTTGTGACAAACCGGAAGAGTTTTTTTTGGAACAAAAATACTCCTTCAAACGTACAACTTAATTTTTGAAACTTTGTCCATGTTTAGCATGGGAATCCAACTCTTTAACAGTGTAAAAAAACTCAGTATGCATGAAATAGCATTTCACCCCCCCTTTAAATATAATTTTAGCAAAAGATACATTGATTTGAGGTTCAGTGATGGAGGACAGCAAACATTTCTATGTGTGTTTCAGGGAGCTGATTGAAGTTGAGTGTGAAGATCAGAAACTCGCTTTTAAAATGAAGGGCTACATCTCCAATGCAAACTACTCCGTCAAGAAATGCATCCTCATCCTTTTTATCAACCGTATGTGTTATGAGTTTGTTTCTATCTTAGTTTTGGAAAAATTCGAGCTGTCTTTAAAATGAATAATCACTATTCTGATCAATATCATTTGAATACAAGGCTTTTATAATTTTTCCTTTGTCGTCTAGATCGCTTGGTGGAGTCTAGTGGCCTGAAAAAGGCAATTGAGACTGTCTACACTGCTTATCTTCCCAAAAACACTCATCCTTTTCTTTATCTTAGGTAAGTCACTTTCTAGTGTGAAATTATACACTATAGTTCGAGCTAATAATAATATTAGCAGGATTGGTGAGCGTAAGAGACTTCTTTCAAAACATACAGACCTCAAATTTTAGGTCTGCTTTCTTCATTCATGTAAAACAAATCTAGAAATGTTTTACTAATACTTTACAATTGCTTTCGCTCTGAAGTTTAGAGATTGCTCCTCAGAACATTGACGTGAACGTTCACCCCACCAAGCACGAGGTGCACTTCCTGCATGAGGACAGCATTATCGAGAGCGTTCAGAAACACATCGAGAGTAAACTGCTCGGCTCGAACTCTTCACGCACATACTTCACACAGGTGATCCTTCAATTCCAGCAGGAAATATTGCACATCTTCTAATCTGACCAACACTTGACTGATCTGCATGATCCACAGACTTTGCTTCCAGGACTTTCGGTGTCCACCAGTGCTTCAAAAGCCTCAGCAGATTCCCAGGAGCGAGTATACGCCCATCAGATGGTCCGCACCGACAGCAAAGTCCAAAAGCTGGATGCATTTCTCCAGCCATCGACCTCATCGTCTGCTGCTCAGAGCAGGTCAGATAAAGCCTCCAGCTCCTCCTCTGCTGCTCAGGGTTCAGCCGAACCAGACGACTCCGAGCTGCTGACTGCTCTGGATGTTCTTGAGCCGTGTGACACAGAGGATCCACAGACAGACAGTCAACCTCCTCCTGATGAAGCACCACCAAGGTGAAACGCTGAAAACAGGCTGTTGATGAGTTTTGTGGGACTTCAGTTATATAAGAGGAGGCTGGGGCAAGATGTTGCACTTGTTACTTATTTCTTAGGCTTCCAGTTTTGATGTAGACATAGATATAGAACTTTAAAGAAGAATGTTTAACACACAGCAGAGCATATGGAATAAGTTTACACAATGCAAACGCCACTGACCTCTCTAAGCAGAAGTTCAACCTGTTGTTTGATTGGTCTTCAGGAAAAGATCTCATGTTGAGGAGGTGAAGGAGGATTTAACGGCCACCTCTGTGCCCAGGAGACGCGTCATTAAACTGACCAGCATAAAGGAGCTCCGGGAAGATATTGAGCAGCATACTCACAAAGGTTCAACTATATCCACACTGATATTCTAGCCTTATTTAGCCTGTTTTTAGTCTTTAGTGTCACAGTTGTGCTGCTTAATATTTTTTTGTAAAAAATGCTTTGATGAATAGAATGTTCAAAAGAACAGAATTCCTTTGGAATAGTAGTTGTTTGTAACATAAATGTCTTTACTGTCACTTTTGATTAGTATAATGCATCATTACTGAATGAATTTCTTAATGGTAGTGTATATAATGGAGTGAATTTAGTGTTTTGTCCTCCATAGGTTTGCACGATCTGCTCCAGAATCACTCATTCGTAGGTTCAGTCAATCCTCAGTGGACTCTAGTACAGCACCAGACCAAACTCTACCTGCTCAATACAACCAAACTCAGGTTCGAACCACAATAATCACTCCATTCTTGACCGTTCTTTCTATTCCAGCATTTTCTACTGATTTCTATGATATATGAGTGTCAACAAACCTACTTTTCTTTCCGGTTTTCTACAGCCAGGAGCTGTTTTATCAAATTTTGATCTACGATTTTGGTAACTTCGGGGTTCTTCGATTGTCGGTGTGTCTATGTCATTAATTTTATACATTTTTATTTTTTATTTTATAAACTATAACTATATTTTACATCCGATACATTTAACAGATTAAAAACTAAAGTAGCGTTTCTTCAGAATCCAGCTCCGCTCTATGATTTGGCCATGTTGGCTCTGGATTCGGAGGAGAGTGGATGGACCGAGGAGGACGGTCCAAAAGAAGGACTGGCTCAGTATATCGTGGATTTTCTGAAGCAGAAAGCAGTAATGCTGGAAGAGTACTTTTCTCTTGAAATAGATGAAGTGAGTGACACATACTAAACTTACATCAGTAGAACTGATTTACAATAAGCCCAAAATGCTGTTTTTATTTGAACTCAGGTTGTTCCTAAAAACAGTTGCTAAAAACCTCTGTATAACCATAGTTTAAAAGAAATCTCTTGGACCATTGCTTTTTCAAAACAGAAGCATTTCTTTACAGGAAGGGAACCTGACTGGTCTGCCAATGCTGCTTGATGATTACACTCCCGTTATGGAGGGACTTCCCACGTTCATTCTGCGTTTAGCCACAGAGGTCAGCATTTCACTGAATTGTAGTTCATTGGGTTCTTTATATACTGGGAATTAGTTAAAATGTAGACTTCAGATGCAACTAAATGACTGATGGATGATGCAGGTGAACTGGGACCAAGAGAAGGAGTGTTTTCATGACTTCAGCATAGAATGCAGTCACTTCTATTCCATAAGGAAACAATACACACTGGAGCCGGATGCAGAAGAGCCACAGGTAGTTCAAATATATACTGCACAAACTGAAGAAAAAAATAACAATATATTTATTTGAACATGATGCATTCAGTTTTGTGGTTTATGTAGATGATCTTTAATTAGTAGGACAGTCCATCGAAACCCAAGAGTTTTAATGTGTGAATTATTCGTAGGGTGCAGAGATGAGCTGGCAGTGGAAGGTAGAGCATGTGATTTTTAAAGCACTCCGAACTCTCTTCAGTCCTCCAAAACACTTCAGTGAAGACGGCAGCGTTCTGCAGATAGCCAGCCTGCCTGAACTCTACAAAGTGTTTGAAAGATGCTAAGTTTCTGTACTGTTAATGTTGTACTATCAAAAATGTCTGCTTGGAAAATGGTTGTTTTCTTGGTTAGCTGACCAACTGAAAATAAATTACAGTGATAAACAGCCGGTCACATTATTTCCGATGTCCAGCTAACATTAAACCAAGAATGTTTTGAATAGATATTTGTACTGCAAGTGAATAAAAAAAAAGACTGTTTTGAAATAATAAACATAAGTTTTCATTATTGTCTACTAATGGAACTGTGTTTAATAACACAATGCACTTACACACATCCATCTGGTATATGCTTAAGAATATGCTTTTATCTAAAGCGAACTGGTTAAATCCAAAAGTGTGATTTAGATGCTAAATAAAACAAATCAAGTACACCATGCCAAAATAATGTTTGAAGTGTCATTTTGTACCAACAGCACCAAAGAGAAGAAAAAAAAGGAATAGTTCTGCAGTGATTGAGAATAAGAAGATTTGATGAGAACATCACAATTATCAACAAGTTATCCCTTACAACTTCAATCCATTAAACGATGTTGGAAATGTTGTGTGAAGCCTGTGTGAATAAGTGATGTAATGCTACATTTCTCCAAATCTGTTCAAATGAAGAAACAAACCCATCAAGAATGGCCTGAGAAAATTTCCAGCTGATTTTTATTTTTAGGTGAGCTATTCCTTTCATTTTAAACATGCAAAATCATAGGTAAATGCAACCTAACCCTGTTTATCATTGCATAATCTTTTATTTCAATTAATTGTAGTATGCACTAAAGGCTGATTTTACATATATGTGGCCATTGGTTAAGCCAGTGCTGTTTATGTTGGGATGTATCACATAGATCTGGGTAACACTTTATTCGATAGTTCACTATAGACATTTTACTAACAGTAAGTAACTACATGTCAACTAGCAGTCATTAGAGTATTAGTAGACCGTCTGCTTCTAACACTATTTAGATGGATCCACAACATACTATGAGAAACTTTGCAAGTATTTGTCGTCTTAATTCTACTAACCCTAACTCTGAGAGTTAGTAGACATGTAGTTGCAAGTCAATAAGAATTAGTTGACATTTAGTGGCAAAGTTAGCAGAATATCTTAAGTGGACTATCAAAATTAAGTGTAACCAATTTCTGTGGTATAGAAATTAAACTTCATCTAAAAAAAAGTCCACAAATATTTACTCGGAGAGGTCAGTTTGTAAATTGTGTAGTTTATTTACAGTATATTTTGCAGCTGCTTTAGTCACAATCACTGTGTGCATGAAGTGTCAGACGATCAGTTTCTAGTGGGATTAAAAAGTCGCACCAAACCTGAATACAACAGCATTGTGAAAGGCATCAAGTGGCATTTGGGACTTGAATCTGACATCTCAAAATGTCACAGTAGAAACATCGGTCTCTAACTGGGAGTTTTAAAATCATTACATTTAGTGTAAAATTTATGTAGTCCATTGTGACAAAGCACTTCAAAAACAACAAATCCTACCAAAATTCAATGTGCCCTGCAAACAATCACAATTCATGAATCACCCGGCCATTCATACTGCATTCATTCACACATTTATTTTCAAGAAATATTTTAAATACTTGAAAAACAAAACAAAAACACTTAATTGAAACCATAGCAGACATGATTGATTCTCTATACTGTTCAACTCATGGCCGTACCCTTTATTAAACACATTAAGGTTTTTTGTACCGGTAGAAATATATGCGTTTCCTGTATAGTGTTACAATGCATATAACCCTCATCCTCCCTGTGAAGGCACATTGCTGTGTAAGCATTTACATGGACGTCGAGGGCCCTGCAGTCATGTCTATTTAGAGTTTAAAAAGCATTTTTATACTTGTGCAACTTACAAAAGAGGAGGGGGGGAAAGCACCTAGTCCGAGCTACCGTGACGTACCAAGCTTTTAAAAACAACAAAACAAACAGAAGTACAATATTCTCAGGTTCAGAGGCTTCTTCCTTCACAGCGTTGCCCTATTAGGGTGTAAATTTCTATTTTACCATGAGAGGCAAGGAAACAAGGTAAAGGGCCTGCAGATTTGTTTTTGGTGTTGGAGAGTCTCTCTTCACTGCTGGGACAGGAGAGCATTTCTGTTTGCTTTCATCTTCTCCAGCCGCTTTATGAGATGGTTGTTGGTCATTTCCATTTCTTCGATCTTGTCCAGGGCTGTACGCAGCTATGAAAGGAAAACAAAAGAGTCTAATCTTTTCCATGCTTGGATCATGTACGATTTTCTAAAATTAACAGATATTTTCAATTTCCATGACTTTTCCTTGGCTCAGAAATTAGAGAGAAAAATTATCAGGTTATGTTTATAGGGATAATGAATGTGAGAGATTTTTGAATGGCAGATTTTGGGTTCATACCTCCCTCTGAAGTTTTCTTTTCTCTGCTTTCAGTTCATCTTCTATCTTTTCTGCATTATCTGATGCAGCTTTATATCTGGACACCTGTCCTTCAAGTCTGTTAACCTGCCAGACAAACACACACAAAAAGGTTATGCCAATATTCAGTTATTTTTAGCATTAACCATTAAATGAAATTAAATCTGTCCCAGTAATAAAAAAAATATAAATTGCACAAAAATAATGTACAAAACTCACAAACATGCAATAAACTGATAAAAAGTGACAATATTGTTTTATAATATTATGCATAAAATTACATTTCAAAATAAACATTTTAAAAATCATTTTATTCATCAACCTATCGTTAAAACAATGCATCACATTTTCCATTCGAACAGAAAAATAAAAATACTTTATTTTCAATTGTTTTACTGCATTTTTGATCAAATAAATGCAGCCTCAGTGATCAAAGACTTTTCTTTTTAAACTAAAAAAGTGGAAAAACATGGCCATGAAAAAAAGTCATTTTTTTAAACTGTCACAAAACTAAATGATCCTGTCCCTTCTTTTTCTAACACTTCTGTTTCATTTCATACTACTTTTGTATACTATTGTTAAATAGGTTATTCGTACTATTATATTAACTTTCTTTTGTTCCAAATATAAACTCACATTTTGTTCCATCGTTGCCATTTCCTGTTCAGCCTTCGAGAGCTTGAATTTGTATTCACTTATCTGTCTGTTGGCGTCCCCTACAGAAAACAGACAGTATTAAAGCATGAGGTAGTAGTAAAGGTAGTAAAGGATGAGGGTTTGCACAGCATGCGTCACGGGTCGTACTCTGCATCTCGATGAAATGTAGGTCAGTGCCGTTCTCCATTCGCTCTCCTTCTGTGTAAACACTGTCAATCTTTGAGTGCTTTTGTCTTTCTTCCTCCAGCTGCATCTTCAGTTTTCTGATCTAAAAGAGCATGGATGTGTTACTTCAATTCAATAATGCCAAAAAATACATTTGAATTCACTTCATGTACAATCATACCTGGGACAAAAGTTCAGCTTTTTCATCTGCAAGCTTTCGTAGTCTTACATCTGGGGTATGAACACCGAAAACAAGCATTATGCCATTGTTTAATACTAATATATATATAAGCTTGACAGTGTATGTGGAGACTCACCCAAAGGTCCGTCTCCCGCTGACTCCAGCACCTGCGCTGCCTCTTGTGTGACCACAGTGATGCCTGAGGTAGGGGACTCGTGGCTGACGTCTCCATTGGGTGTATCCTCTGGTATGATGACCAGCCCGTGTTTCTGTCAGAGCAGGAAGGCCACAATATATTCAAATATAAAATTCATGAAACACTATGATGCCTTCTTTCAGACAAAACTGCATGTCTCCTCTATAGAGAAGGCCACCCCATAATGTACTGTGACAGGCTCAATAATGAAAAACAAAAAGATCAGAATATAGTCAATAATAAATCAGCTCAGATTAAACAGCTCAAATTGATTTATACTATTGTAAAGTCATGCTCAAAGTTCGCAGTGTTTTCATGGCCAGTGAAATGCAGAGAAAACAAATGTAGGCAGCAAGCCAAAAACTTTCCGTTGAAAGGATGTGTTTATTGTTGATATACAGTGCTGATGTCAAGCTTTCATCCTGTGCAGGAGCACTTAAAGACGTACCTCTCCCATTCGGCTTTTCCCCTTGAGGTCAGCCAGCTCATCCCTGAGCTCATCTCTCTCATTCCTAATGCAATCAAAGTACTCTTTCTGTCTCTCTAAGGCCTGGCCACACGAAGGGCAGGAAAAGAGAGAGGAGTGAAGAGAAAAGTAGACAAGTAGACAAAAGTAGAGAAGGCGGAAAACACAATGAACATACTTCAGCCTTCAATTAGGGCTGGGCAATATAGATTACATTTTATCGTTTTTTTCCAGCTATTTATGTATGATATACACAAGTGGTCGACTGATATTGGTTATTACTAATAATATTTAAAAAATAACATTTTCTATACATTAATTCCTTTGTTTAACCATTCTGATTACACGTCAAAATAAAAGTCCCACCTCCAACACATCGGCCAAGCAGAAACACAAAGCGGCTGATGAAAAATATCAAATATCTACCGGCCTTGGGGATGTATCGGTTGATCACTAATATACACTTCTGTATGCACTGAATTGAAATTTCTTAAAGGCGTGTTATCAACAGTTTTCAATCAGAATGATACTACTGATATTGACATTACATAATAAACAGCAATATTTACCAACATATATCCTTCTTAATATATACTGCCCAGCCCTAGCTTTAGTCACAGATGGCAGGATGAAAATGGACCATGCTGATAGATGAGCAGTGCAGGAAGTGAAGGAATGAGTATAGTGCTTTTCTTTCAATCATCTTGATCAGTTTGTGGATTTTCATGCAGCAGTGAGTATATCAAAAGTAAAACAATGAATCTTCTGGACGCAATCTATTTTCATGATACCAGCAGAGGGCAGCACTTTTTTCATTCATTGCCCATATAAATCCATTCAAACAAAAATGGATGCAAATATATTCCCCTTGTGTTTATGAACAAGCTCTAAATGTCAAAATGTTTACATGCACATTAGCCACACACCAATCCTCTGTAAAAATGAAGAGACTATATACATATATATTTGTTCATATGTATAAGGCTGCCTGGCAAAAATAATGTTAATAGATGTAATAAATCCATCTTTCTGCCGTCAATCCAAGCAGCATCTCCTAAACCGTCCTACCGCAATCTTTTTGTCCTTCCAGTCAACAGTTTCCTGCAGGTCAAATGCCTCTCTTGTGAGGTTATCTAGTTTTTGCTGAATTTTCTGGTTCTCCTGGGGATGCATTTATTAAAGCAGAAAAGGACAGATTCAAAATAGACACAACAAAGAGGCGATGAGACAGAACATATGAAGGAAGAAAACAGAAGGATCTCAACGGAGGAAAGTGAATGAAAAATTCTGAATCTTCCAATTTCACAAAGAACATAAAGCACACTTTCACTTCAAGACTTTCAAATAATCTATAACCCGATTATTCTGCAAAAGCTTTTAAAACATTGTTTCTAATGGCTTCAAATGAATTTGTGGTCGATAAAGCATTTCTGTTCTGGGCTCTACCTCGATAAGTTCATCTCGCTGACGAATGCCCTCCTTCATTTCCTCTAGTTTGTGCTGTAGGACTGAACATGTGTGCTTCTGCCGCTCTGACTCCTGTCAATCAAAAGAAAAACACATTCACATCATAATCTGCCAAGCTTGTGTACAGGGTTCCAACATTTAATGAGTGTATCAGAAATAAACATGGCATTTACAATCAACTGTGCATTTTGTTGCAATAAGACAGCTGGACCATACAATGTGATATTTTTAATCCGATGAATCATTTTCAGATCAATCAAAGCAGTTTTATTTTCTAGAAAATGCTAGTTTATTACAAGCACCTTTGATTTCTCCTCTGTTTCCCTGCGCAGCTCTGACATTTGCTCTTCCATCTCCTCGATGACGTCTTTGAGTGTGTCCACTTGGTAGATGAGGTTTGCCTTTTCATTGTCCAGCTGGGCGTTGGACACCATGGCTTTCTTGTACTTCTCCTCCACTTCTGACAGAGAATCCTGATCAAAAGGAGGAAAAACTTTCACACAAAAGTACTGGAGTAGCTTTACATATTACAAAACGTAATAACAGGCAAATAAAGCACACACTGACCACTGCACTGAAGATTAGATAAAAAATGTGATAATACAAGTAAAAACTGAAAGGTGCAAGTGTTAAACAACTAAATAATATAAAGTTGGACAGAAATTTCAACATGAATTCAAAATGGTCCCATTTACTTACTAAATGCATGTTCCTGGTCTTACTGCACAAATTTCTTTGTAATTTGTCCTAAAAAGATAATAACCTGCTCCGCCTCTGAAATAACTTCCCCTTTTTGACTCTTTCCCTCCAATCACTTATCCCATCCAGATAAACTACTGTTCAAAGGTTTAGGGTTATTAAGATTTTTCATGCTATTATGCTTAACAAGGCTGCATTAGTCATTCAAAAAAAAAAAAAAAAAAAGTAATATTGTGAAATATTATTATAACTTTTTTCATGAATATGTCATTTATTCCTGTTATGGGTTTTCAGCAGCCATTAATCCAGTCTTCAGTCTCGCATAATCCTTCAGTAACATTATTGATCCCAAACTTTTGAACAGTAGTATATATGTAATGCCACCTTTTTACAATAAAATCAATTCTCAATAGATAAAATAAAGTCCCTAAATAGGTTGTTTGTAGCATTTCATGTTGACTTTAACAGTGAATAATATATGACATCAGATATAAGAAGGAACTTCAATGTCTATTAACCCTTGTCTGATCCTTCACAGTCTCTCAATGATATCAGTCTCCACCTTCCAAATGTGAACTGGACAAACAGTGAAATCCTTTGCACAGCTGATTAATATATGTGTCTGTATCCTCTTCCATCTTCTTCATTAACAGCAGTTGGAAGTGAGCAGAGGTGTAATGTAACGAAGTAAAAATACTTTGTTACAGTACTTAAAGGGTTAGTTCAGCCAAAAGTGTTCGGAACACAGTTTATGATATTTTAGATTTAGTCCGAGAGCTTTCTGTCCCTCCATTGAAAACGGTATACTGTCCATACAGAAAGGTAATAAAAACAAATTAAATTTAAAATTTTTGGCTGAACTTACCCTTTAAGTATTTTTTGGGAGTATCCGTACTTTACTTGAGTTTTTATATCTCAGGCAACTTTTACTCCACTACATTTCCTAATCAAAATGTTAAGCTTTACTCCGATACATTTCCCCTTAGTATATTCGTTACTTACTACAAAATAGTCAGAAAAACACAGACTACATGAAAGCAGGTTTGACGAATCAGTGGTCTGGCGTTTGCTTGTTAGACTCATAAAAAGTGCGTGATTTCCCACTCAAGTCGAGTCAGGGGTGTGCAATACAGTATTGTCTGCGATAATATGGTAAGTGTTGTTGTAATGATGTGCCACCAAATATCCCCAACCACACAGAGTGCACACGCATTGATTTATTAATTATTAAAACTCAAAATTCCAGGCATTCTAGATTGTAGACAGCAATAATCCTTCTGTATGCTTTTTTATATTTATATAAATTCATGTAGACCTAGTTAACAATCTATACCAAAGAGTACTGTTTTTATGCAGATGCATGAACACATTAAATAATAATTTTATGCAAGTTCAGTAAAGCAATAAATGATTTACATTTTAGACATAATATTGCTTGTTTTTGCTAAATTTTGCTAACAAAAATAGTTCCAACAGATCACAGCACTGTTTTGCGTCTCTGAGCAATGGATGGTGTTAACTTATTGAATGAATCAGCTTGTTGAATAAATCGGTTGCATAAATGATTCAGTGATTCACTCATTAACAAAGTCAAATGCTTTGTTTCTGAATGAATCAGACGTTTGAATGAATCGGTTGACTCTCAATAACACATTCACTTGCTGTCACCTACTGGCGGTTTTAATTTCAACAAATCAACCATTTTTTTCATGACCAAAATTAATTAAAATATCAGTTTTTAACGTTTTGTATTAAATACAAAACATGAGGCCTATTTATACATCTGTATCTGCAGTTTAAATGCATCCATGTCCCCTAATACATGCTAATACATGACATTTCAGATGCAGATTACAAATATTTTCGTATGTTGGAATGAAAGACACTAAGTACCAGAAGAATTGCTTCTTATTCTTACTCAAAAATATAAAATGGAAGAAATAGTTGAAACTGAACATAATCTTGCTACTCAAGCTGTGTATGAACGTGTGTGTGTGTGTGTGTGTGTGTGTGTGTGTGTGTGTATATATATATATATAAACGCTTTTCCATTTTGCATTTACTTGTACTTTTACTTTCAATACTTAAGTACAATAAATATCACATACTTTAAGACTTTTACTCAAGTAATATTCTAAACTGTGACTTCAACTTCTACCAAAGTCATTTTCTGGTAAGATATCTGTACTTTTACTTGAGTATGACTTTCAGGTACTTTATACACCACTGGAAGTGAGGCAGAAGACTTTAATGTGACTTCAGCTCTTTAGAGCAATTACGTCTTCAGGCAACACGACTGTGGGCTAAACGTGATTGTAAAGAGCTAATGTAGTAAGTGAAAGACTCATGCAAGGCTCATGCTTTCAGACTAGGAGTGCTTAGAGCCTGGTGTGTTAGTGGAGGATGAAGAAAGGCATGCGTTGAACTCAGGACCCTCTACCTTTAACTCTTTAAGACCCTGCATGTATCGGCCCTCTACATCCTGAATCTGGTCCTTTAGATCATAGATGTCCTGTTGAGATCATGGGAAAGGTTTGGCATTCACTGAAGGTCAGAGCGGTGACCTCTGATTGTACATTCATACAAACACAAAAAGGAGAGAGCTTCCCAAAGTCATTCAAACATAAAGAGGAAAGAAACGAAAGCATTAACTGACACAAATAAAACTGTGAAATGAACACAAGTGGATTCTCTGAGATCGGATGCATTCAGTAGAAAAGTATGATGCTCTGTGCTCAGCCAAAATATGTTCAAAGGCAGGTAGATTCATCTTGTTTCAAGAAATACCTCAGCAGTCTGTACTACAGTTTGTGCAATGCAAATAAACAACATAATTACCCTTAACTCGCTGATAGAAGCCTCTGCATCCATAACAATGCTTCCAGCATCTCCGCTGCCCCTTCTAGAACTGCTGCCTCCTAGAGATGCCAGGGCAGCTGCAGAGAGCGCCGGGGTGGTACATCGAGAGGATGGCTGGAGGAAACAAGAGCACAGAACACCCATCAACAACCAATCAAATCATTATTTGACAACTTAAACACCTGTTAGTTAAATTTATTTGCATAAATTCAGTAGGAAGCTTGCAGTAGGGCTGTGCAACAAATCATCTACAATAATATCATAATTACTGTTTCAATAATATGCGTTTTTACATTATCGAGTATATTGCAAAAAACAAAAACACTCAGATACTGCACACATGATGAAGGTTAGACTACTGCGCTAGCATTTGGAGTTCCCACTATCACTGCATGATTTACAGTAGTCTATTAAAATACATTTAGAATTTCCCCAGAATTCAAAATTAGGGGGCAAATACACCCCAGTATGACTTTTATATCATCTGATTAAGTAATGAACACACAAAAAGTTTTATCTCCAAATATCAATATGATCGCAAATCTGACATTGATGTTATAAAACAGTCCAATACACAAGTTAATATTAATTGACTTACATTTTAGACACAAATTCCTCTTTTTGTTCTATTTCTTCAACACAGATAGTTTCAAACAAAGAACTGTTTTGCATCTCTGAGCAACAAAAAACAGTGTTTTGTTACTGAGTCAATCAGCTGTTTGAACGAATCAGTTGACTAAATGACTCACTCGTGCAGTGATTTGCCACCACCTACTTGTGATTTTAGGTTTATATTGAAAATATACTGCCATTTTTACCCAAAATCATTTTAAATATCGGCATTCAACTTTTTTTTTTTTTTTTTTAGTTTACGCATTTGTAATTTGCAGGTCAACAGCATTCATATCCTGCAATTATGCAGTCTGTGTAAATGTATCCAAGTCAGGGGAGTGGCTACATGTATAAGAGATACACGTAGCCTTAATAATAAGAGAAACATAAACTTGGGTCTTAATTATTTGTCAAGCATCTCAACACAGGGAAGTGGAAAATTATCTTTTATTCCTCTTACCCGGCTATAGGGGTCTGTAAACTGCTTGTCACATTTCTCATCAAGCTGAAAAAGAAGAAAACACCATTAGTCTCATTGGTTACATTTAGAAAAATGCACTTGGTTTTTGGCCTGGGTTTTGCCTTCATCCTAAAGTAAGACAAAGAAAATGGTTAGTATGATGCTACTTCTTGTATCCTGTTTTAGGCACACATCATGCCACGTAACTCATTCAATTTAACCAGAAACCATCACAGTCAGTGCTCCAGCCAGACTTCACCAAAACTCCCAGTTGTAAAACCAAACATTGACCAACAAAAAGAGACACACACACAACAGTTAGATGCATTTATTCAGTAATGATACATATACCTTCCAAAAAGAAGTCATTAAATAGAGGAGTCCAGTAGAGTCATTTTTAATGCAATTGTTACACAATATCAAATCATGCAGAGTAAACCAACTTGAATAACTGAACTACTATTACTTTAAGTAAACATCCAGTGCTCTTTAGTCAACTTGTCACATTGGTTAATACTTCATGCATGTCTTGACTTACACTGTCCAGGTCTGGGATGCTCAGATCATCAAGATCAGAGACAATACTGCCTCTGCGATTAGAGCGGCTGAAATAATCAGCAGCCGTCTCAGAGATATCAGAGAAATCAGACAACTACAAACAGACAGATGAGAACATGGGAAAGTGAAAGAAAATAAGAAGTTGAAGTGGAAAAGTTTTTATGATATAATACTGTTTTAATAACAGAATATGCGGTTGCATTGTCTGAACACTGGATATGTGGTCACAGTTTCTATTCTGGCTCACCACACTATCCCTTCTCCCACGTCGACCTCGGGATACAGTGCTGCCAGAATCGTCATCAGAGGATGACTGAAAGGTTTAAAAGAGGATGATTCAAAAGAATAAATGCAAATTACACAGGGAAGAAAACCAAAAACCATCTGTCCTAACTGTTAAGTAGAACATGCAACCATTTCAAAGTCACTCTTTCAATAGCACTCCATTTGTATTAGTGCCAAGTCATCAAACAATGTCATTGCTACTTAAGATGTTTAGACAAATGCACCACATGCAAAATAAAGACATTGGGAGAATTTCTGTCCCACCTTAAGAAACCAACCTATCTAAACAACAACAATGCATCCATTTTTTGGGTACTTTTAGTTTATGCACTGAATTTAACGACAAATTATAAGTTTTAACATATATCTGGACATGCTACACTGACAATGTTGACTTTTTGGCTCAGATGTTGATGACCTATGATAAGCCAAGTAGCTTAATGGCACAAGTCCACACCAAAAAAAGCAAAAAAACAGAGAGAAAAAGCCGCCTTCATGTCTCTGATATTATGGTACTCTATACACACAATCATTCAAAAGTCTGGGGTCTGTAAGATTTTTTTTAAATTATTATTAATACTTTTATTTAGCAAAAATGCATTAAAGTGCTCAAAAGTGACAGTAAAGAAATTTTGAATGCTACAAAATATTTCTCTTTTAAATAAATGCTTCTCAAACTTTCCAATCGATTTCCAAAATAAAAACATGTTTTCCACGAAAAAAGTCTAAGGAGCACACCTTTTTAAACTGTTTTCATTTACATTTCTTATGCAGCAAATCAATATATTATGATTCCTGGTACCAAAAAAATAAGCTTTTTCCTGCCATTACAGGAATACATTAAACTGTCTATATTTTTTTCTCATCTAAATCTTATCCTAAAACTTTTTTTTTTTTCTCAGGCATATGCTTAATTTGATAATATTTTAGTTTTAATTTAGTTTTATTTTGCATGGTGATGTTTTGTTTTAACTTTATTAATTTAACTTTATTAATCTTTGTATATATTTTATTAGTATTTAAATTGTATTGTATGAGAATGCTTTTGTCTCTTATGTTGTACAGCATTTAGGTCAGCATTTATGTTGTTTTAAAGGGCTATATAAATAAACTTGACCTTGACCTTCCTGTTGGCAGCTGTGCTAAAACATTTTGATACAGATTTAATGGTAACAAATTTATGATTGATTCATGTATTTAGCTCTCTCCTTATGTCTCCTTTCCTTATTTTTTTAGGTCTTCCCCTTGCCTTCCACCCCCCCCCCTCCTCTTTCCTTTCTTTTCGAGGTAATTGCCTGATCAGGAATAAATAACACAAACATATTCAAATATAAACAAGTGACTTTAAGTTGTAATAATAGTTTACATTTACTGTATTTTTGATTAATTAATTGCAGCCTTGATCAGCATAAAAGCCTCAAAAGCATTAAAAACATAATGCTTCAACATAGCTTTGTCCCCTTCTCCCCTTGTCCCCTTCTTCACGGTCTATAACTTACCATGCCAAAAATGTAAGGTATCATTAATGTTTGTAAAACAATCAATGCACGAGTTACAAACTTAGAGTTCAATATGTGGAGTTAGACTAATGGAAACATCTAATTTAAAAAGGTGAATTATCTGAGTGTATCATACAGATAAGCACACACTGGCATTTCAGAATGCACACATGCATGAGCAGCTGCAGCAGCTCTGGACACAAGCGATGCTCACCACAGGGCTGCTGCGGGTGGAACTGGCACCAGAGGAATACCAGCTACATTCAGAGGGCTGCGGGGGGAATAACACTGACCACTGAGTCAATGCTGCTCCGGGGGTATGATAAGATTATTGTTTTATTATGTATGCTATTGCATCACTTACAGGTCTGGAACTATATGAACCATACAGACCGTCATCACATATGGAGGCCTGAGAACACAGATCTCACATTTTTTAAATGAACAGATGACAAAGAGGCTTATAAAACAGAGTGGGGATTAATCCCTTCCAATCATATGGCAGATGTGCTGAAAATCTGACTGACCACACTATAGCTGCGCGTCAGACCTGCAGAACTGCTGCTGGACGGAGCCTGTGAAGGTCAAACAACAAGCAACAGCTGTCAGATATCTGCACTGAGTCAAACTGACCGTTCCAGACTAGCTTTTTAAACTGAAGGAACCACAAATACTGAAATAAAAACCTTCATACATAATAAAACAGAATTAGCAAGGAAGAACATTCCAGGAGGACTTAAGAGACTTTTCCTCAAAGATTTGCTGTGTGAGAATACTAAACATGCAGAAAGGAAGAAGACAAACCCGTGGTGTATAGGTAGATACAGTAGAGGGAGAAGGTTTGGAGTTCTTTAAGCTGGTGTAGTTTCTTTGGTCATGATACAATCCAGTCTAAGGGAATGGTGTAAAGCCATGGGAAATGAAAACATCGGATATGAATCAGTCACAAATCTGAAATAACATGCTCTAAACCAGGAAGAACATGTTCATGATGATGCATCAAGAATGAAGCAGCTTTTGAGTTTAGGATATTGATCAGTACTGACCAGAAGGTCCTTTTTGGAGCTACTGCCAACGGTTTTTTTGTGAAGATCATTATATACAGAGCTCTGGAAGAGAAGATCACAAATGTGAAAAGCTTTCTCTTACTAATGGTAATAACTTAGCACTTTTGGAACCAGTCCATAATTCAAGGGGGAAATCTAATTGCAATTATTTGGATAAAAGTTGTGATTTAAAATGTAATTATTTGTTGGGCTGTTTAATTATTATTATTATTACTATAGGTTAAAATATAAAAAAATAAGAAATGTTAATTTTCCCTATAAAAAATATTTTTTTTTTTATTAGATTTTACAAATGTAAAACTGCAGTACTTATATTTGGGGCTGTCACATTTTCTTTATTTTCAAACATTAAACCAAAGAGATTGCATTTTATTTTGAAGGAAAGCCACAGAGGATTCCATGCAGCTTCTCTTTTGTTGATCAGAGCCTGTTTATGGGCACTTCTCATTAACAATTTTGGTTAAACGTTTTTGGAATTTTCCGCTCCCAAATTCATGTTATAAGTGTCCCAAACATATAACATTCATGTAGTTTGTGAGCCTGTCTAGAGCATCATTTCCTGTAGCCTGAGTTGCTCTGAGACACTGAAAACACTGGAATATGAGCTGCCTGTGTGTAAAGGAACACAGTGCACTGCTTTACTCTGAAACATGGAGCTCATATATTTAATGAAATCAACCTTAGAACCTTAGCCACATCACAAGTTTTATTTTGCTTAATTGTGTAGCCAAATTAATCTTGTCACAGATATATAAAGCTATGCTTTCATAGTACAATACTGGTAAGAATAACGGGCCCGTGCATGTCTGCACTTATAAAATGTCAAACTGGAACAATATAAAATACTTAAATGCAGAACTTCTGACACTCAAAGGAGAATACACTGTAAACTGTCACAGATACATACAGTGGAGTGGGAGTTCTTCAAAGAGGAACTACTGGAGATGCCAGACTGCAGAGAAAACAGCACAACCATCACAATCTATGCTGGATATACTGTATAACATGAAGTAATCCATGCTGCAGACATGCCATGTGCGCTAATAAGGAAGAGCTACGTCAGTTCATATCAAAGACCCCTTTGTGTTAGTGCGCTCCGCTCAGTCACTGAGTCAGTCACTGAGTCAGTGCGGTTATGCTTCATTTATAGAAAACCACTCAACGGTGCCAGTCATCAATAGCACAAAGCCTGCCTGTAATGTTCATGCACATCAACCTTGAAGTAACCTACATGAAAATCAAATGTGGCTCTCAGAATATTATTCCTTAGCTGCACTGTGATCGCCAAAAAAAACTAGAACTAGATCATTTCAATATTATATAAGCTAAAGTACGTGTTACACAGACAAACAATGTTAGTATAATGCAGCAGTCTAATTTAGAGAGTCATGACAGTCACACAAGAGAAAACGATGTTGCCAAAATACACTTACTACAACATCAAATGGAAAACACACACACACACACACACACACACACACACACAGTGACGTACCACCAAGTCTCTTTTTCGGGAAGAACTCTCCCGACTGGAGCGATGAGAACTGCTCAAATCTCGTAAAGATGCTGAACTTGACTTTAAAAGCAGAAGTCCAATAGGAAAACATTCATTTGCATATTCCAATAGCATAAAAATAGCACTTTACATGCTATTGGAAATCTACCTTTCTAAACAAGCTTTTAAATCTTTCCAGTTTGTGATTACTGGATCAATAAAATATGATGATTTGATTGCTGGAATTTGCATAAATAGTTTTACCCTACACAACTGAATAAAGTCTGAATGCACTTTCATAAAGTTCAGTATGACACACCCTGTAACTTCCAACACTTCGGACCGATGCTGTATCATCATTTAATCCCTGTTAATGAGAAATTAGGAGAAAAAAAGAAATAAGATAATAAAAAAAAGAAAGGAAAAAGAACAAGACAGAAACATCAGGAGATACAGACCCTTCGACTATGGCTACTGGAATGATGACCATGACGGGCCTTTTCTGTATCAGCCTGAGATGAACAGAATAAGGAAGATAGAATTTAAACAAAAGCAGCTGCGTGTTTTAGGCTGTGTTAGTGTTAGTCTTCACCAGCAGTCCTAAACAAACTCTTAACATACTTCAAATTTCAAGGCAAGCATTCAAACTTAGCAGCAGAAACATGACAACAGGGCCTGGGCAATATAGATAAAATTCTACATGTATCTTATAGTGCTGTCAAATGATTAATCGCGAAAAATTGCATCCAAAATATACGTTTTTGTTTACATAATATATGTATGTGTACTGTATATTTATCATGTATACATAAATACACGGCGCACGTATATATTTCAGAAAAATTTGCTGTTCATATATTTAATATATTTATTTATAATAGAAATTGTTTGTAAAGTAAATATTTTCTAAATATATACTGTATGTGTGTGTATTTATACGTACATAATAGATAGAACATACAAATATATTAGGGGTGCACCGATCAAGACATTAATGCGCATCTCGTCAGTAAAGCGGTTCTCTAATCAGCGGTAAATTCCATCAGGTGCATGATTTCACATAGAGCAGCTGTTACTACACAGAGCCGTTGTTAACTGACTAGCTGCGCAAATAAATGCTGATAATGAACGTGGATTTACACAGCTAGTCATTTCTTGATTGGTGCACCCCTAAAATATATTATGCAAACAAAAACTTTTATTTTGAATGTGATTAATTGCAATTAATCGTTTGACAGAACTAGTATCTTAATATTTACCAAAATGTTATTCTATTATTTGATGTAATATAAAAATACACTAGAAAATAAAGTTTAAAATACAATGAACACTAACATAAAAAAATGTTGTGCAGGGTTTAAAAAAATAATTAACAAATTTGCTATAAAAACATATTTAATAAAATAAAAAAATACGTGTGATATTCAGAATATAATTTAGTATTGGCACCATATCACTGCAAAGAAATCAGAAACATTTCAACCACCCCATTAAGAAAAGGCCACATAGAGATACTCATTTTAGACTGACAAAATTAAAATGCTGAGATCAATTTTATGGGGTTACCAGTGTGATATATAAAAACACACAAACACCAAAGCAAATAGATCATGTGCAAACACTCTCCCGAAAAAGTGAATCCAATGCTGTCCTAACAGAATACTATTTTTAAAGACAACAACAGTACCACAAGGGTTATTTTATAAACCCAAAAAAGCAAAAGTATTATTAAAAACATGCTTGAAAGCCACATCGAAACAACTGAGTGTATGAGAATACAGTAAGCACACTCCCATCTGAAAGCTCTTTATTAGTAAAAAGTCAAAAGTACATGCATGTCCAAACTGGCCTAATCCTTCCCATACCATCCATTGGTGGATTTGCCCCCATTTCCTGCTAGAGGAGGAGTGCTGATGGTAAGACAGCTGTGAGAGAAAGACAGCCACAAGACAAACACAAAGATTTCTATTGCAATTCAATGTGACAGTGGATTGTTTGGTACTTTTTTTGGTGAATGTATTACAGACAAAAAAGAAAACAAACATACAGATGAACAATCCCATTAACACGCAATTACTCATACTGAAAGTATGTACTTCAGTATGCAAACATATTTTTCAAACCGGTGTAAAACAACATCTGAAAATGCACAAGTACCAACAGATACAGCTGACATCGATAGAGGAATCATTCACATGTGGCTTCAACCATTGAAAACATACTGTATTGTCAAAGGCCTGTTTCCACTTAAGAGCTTAGTTAGTCAGCTAGCTAAATCTGGGTTGTGAACCTGGAACTACTTGTAAAAGCAGTCATACTTTGTCTTCTCAACAAAAATGCTTAAAACAGACAAGCACATTATGAAAAACGCCACTTTTAAACAATCCTTCTGCTTTACTGCAACAAAAGAGGAATGGTCTGTAGAAGATCAGGCATATTCTGAATGAAATCCAGAGATGTTCCAAAACCTAGTTAGCTTCCTTGCCATTAAATGCCACATAGACAGCATCCTAACTGAAATCGAACCTCATACATGATGGATTTGGAACTAAATATGCAGGAATCCATGCGTCATACTTACAGCACTCATCATAATATGGGAGACTCAATAGTGTTTTGCATTATCATTTTGCAAAGCATTATGGGATTTTCTTTCTCCATTAACCCTCTGGAGTCTAAGGGTATTTTTGGGGCCTTGAGAAGTTTTGTCATGCCCTGACATTTGTGCTTTTTTCAGTTTCTTATAAATATCTAAATGGGTAAAGTCTAATATCACTGTAATCAGCACAAACTGGGCTATAATAATATGTGAAATGCATGCATGTACATGATTGTATTTTTGAGAAAAAAAATGTTATGCATGGTTAGTGAAAAACTAAAAATGTTAAATCACTTGAATAAGGCAATAAAACACATACATAAAATTGGTTGCCGGAAAAGTTGAGAACTGGAGCTTGTAGCCTAGAATTTTTCAATCTGAATGATGTGAAAATCATCTTGTTTACTCACTCACAGAAAACAATATATTGATTTAAATTTTCTAAAACACTTTTTGTTGGTAAAAGTCATATGCGAGTAGGCGTCAACTATCATGAATATCATTGTGATTTACACCTGAGAAGACAAAGGCCTGCATAATGAGCTGCATAATGAGCCTCTCATTCAACTGTGCCACTCTGAGGGCAAATTTTTTGGCATCCTTTCTCTAGTCACACAATCCTTCAGAAATCCTTTTAACAATCTTATTTTCTACCAAATAAACCCCATTTATTATCATTATTATTATTATTATTAATGTTGAAAAGAGCTGATAATATTTTTCAGGTTTTTTTTAGGGGGAATAAATCGAAAGAACTGCATTGTTTTTACATTTGTTAGAGTTATCTCTATTTGTCACATTTATATTATTTACATCAAGCTTTTGAATGGTATAGTATTGTATATTGTTATTGAAACTTCATAATGATTTTGATTATACATTTAGTCAGGAATTATAGTTTGGAAAAAGTATTTGGAAAAAGTCTAACTAGTAAAATGTTTACACGTTATGTGAAAACTAGTACAAATAAATAAAAAGAGACTTACTCATGTTTATGATCTCTGCTGAATAAAGTGCTTCATTCTTTTTTCTGAGGAAATCCATTTCTCAAATCCTCAACCACATCACAACTTTTTGGGGTGAATTATGTCTTAGTCCTCTCATCGCGAAGCAAACAGTAAAATAAAATAAAAACTTGAAGAATAGTCTCGCTGCTTTTTCTTCTGTGTGGGCGTATTCAAGCCGCGCGCTTCAGTTTGAATCTGAATAGCGCGTTAAGCGCGGGGGCGTGGTCACATTAGATATAATGAGCGGAGATATGAAAAACAGACATTGCGTTGTTTTCATATGGATTACTTTATCTCAGAATATTTGTTTTCGGCAGCACTTGTTTAGTTTAAAAGTAGACATTCCAGGCTTTCTATAGATATCTCTCTCATGTCTCTTCGTTGAGTATTCACGGAGTTACAGTTCATTTTAATGAAATGTTTGTACATGACGATCAGCGGAGATAAAGACTGTAGACAGCGCACCTTGTTTGTTATCTTTATTTTATAAGTGCACAGAGGTTTTTTGTTATTATGTCTGTATCCAAAAAAAACTAGACCCTTTACAGATAGATGTATTGCTCTTATCTGTACGATTAAAACTGAGAGTGTAATTTAAGTTCTTTTCAGGGTTATCAGGTGAAAATGACTCAAAACGCATATATGCGTTAATCGACTCGAAAGGGTTAAAGGGGGGGTGAAATGCTATTTCATGCATACTGAGTTTTTTACACTGTTAAAGAGTTGGATTCCCATGCTAAACATGGACAAAGTTACTCTATAGGTACTCAAGATTAAAAGGATATTGAGTGAAAACGAGCATTTCACCCCCCCTTTAAGGATATATGCAACCTTGCATCAATTATGCTGCTAAGTTTTTGGAACAAACGTCATGTTGAAAGTTTGCCTATAATGCCTTACAATGCTGCCTATCCAGGTAGTTCACTAGGTTTTGGAACAGAGGATCAGTGTAGAACATACCTGACTGAAACAAGTATAATAAACATGTGGTTCTGGATTTGGGCAAAGGCAGAGGAAAGAGGTGTGAAGACCTTGAGAAACACATTGGAACAACTTCTCATCCCATCTGCTCTTTAGGACTCACCTCTTTCTGTTGCCGCTCCAATTCTCTCATCCGGATGTCCCGAGCCTCGGCACGAGCTGCTCTCTTTGCAGCAAGTCTGGCTTCTGCCTGCACAAGAGAGGAAATAGAAATGTATCTTAATAGCTGTTGCATCAAACAATCCGAACAAAAAGCACTCTGTCTGGATGCTTAATGGTATCTTGGACCTGCAATTTTTTATAAGTAGTCATTATTCTGCATATGTCCTTTATGAATTGCTCTGATAACTCACCGCCTTACATAACCGACTTTTCACTCATTCACTAAAACACTGCAGGTTATTTTGGTAAACTCAAAATGAGCCAAGAATCATCAATAAATATACGCATTAAATTTATCAAAAGTGTGAGTAAAGACATAATGTTACAAAAGATTTCAAAAAGTGCTGTTCTTTTAAACTTTCCAATAAAATTGCCAACCCTCAGTAGTGTATATAATTAAAATACAGAACTGGAATGAAATAGAAGTGTATTGTCGCTGCTTTCTCCACTGTTACTGGCATTTTACACTAATGGTTCAAAAGTCAGCAATCATAACATGAATAGACGTCAGAGCTGTGGATAGCGTAGATGCTGATGATATATATAAGAGCAGCTGGCGCACGGGACCCATATTCAAACCTGAGTCATGTCTCAATTCCATTGGTCCTCTTTCACCCTCAACTTTCCTGTTTTGCTAGAGTCCTATAAATAAATGCCCAAAAACACCCATAAGAAAAAAAAGAGGGGAACAGTCATATTTTCCATGCGACCATGGTTGGGAAAGCAACATCTTCATAATACATGGGTGGACATGATATAAGAAGTGAGAAACCATGGCTGGGAGGGCATCCCTCTTAAACTTCACTGGACCGTTTAAGAAAACATTTAACGGCTTGAAAGAAGGCATTCAAGAGTCCTGACACAAAACAATGAAAAGGGTGTCCTGGGAAACCACACCTGTCTCTGTGACAAAACTGGGCTTTGCAATAGAGCATCCCACACTTTTCAGATTCTTTAAAAATCTTTGGGTGTGCATTTTCTGACATCAGGTTGGCTGACATGTTTTTAGAGGGCGGGTTTGGTAAGAGAGGGGTTGTGGCTGAAGCAATGGGGGTGGTCTAATTCACATCTAACTGGATGAAAAAACTATAAATGCGATTCAGCAGCAGTGTCTAATTTAAGATTAACACACACACACCAAACAAACAAATGCTGGACAATTTCTAACTATCCCATTCCTCATGTGACATGCATGCAATATGACCTGCTTGCATTTCCTAATACCCAACATAATTAATTGCGTTACACTTCAATACAAATATGCCTTGACAGATGGGACAGTGACTTTACAAAGTATGCAGCCTGACAGCAAACATTTAAACAAGGCTTACAGGAAATCTTTACACATGGTGAGGTTAGAGCGGGTGGGCTCTGTGTGTGTGTGTGATTCTTATGTTCAGCACCTGTTGAGCTGTCTGACAGTTTGACTCGCTCACCAGAGCAGCTCAACTGAGACCACTGTCTCCAGCTCTATCTATAGACCAGCAGAGCCTCCGTCATGAGACTGCAACAGGAAATCTGAGCGGGGGGAGACACACTTACTTCACAACCTCCAACATAGCATTTATTAGAGAGACAGTCTTTCTGTATTCTGCAGAACTGGTGCTCCATAGGCGAACAGACCAATGAGATGAGACAGCATGACTACACAATAAGCTTATCATAGTCCATATGGAAATGTTTGCAACTGTATTACTGCAGGTGACAATAAAATGCAAAGTGTCTATATCTGCACTGGTTCATTATGCAAAGAGCAGTCAGCTTGTCATTTAACACCTACTTTAACCATACAAGCTTTTATAAGACTCTACAGTTCAAACTAGTGTTTTTACCCGATACCGATTCCGATACCTGGGCTCAGGGTATCGGCCGATACAGAGTACTGATCCGATACCTGGGTGTGTATCTGTATATACTTCTAGCCCTGTGTAAATTGCTAGAATTATTTTATGGTGTGCTTCAGACTTATCCTTTAATAAAACATGAACAAATACATGGTGAGCTACTGTATTTATTACAGTATTTACATCTGACATGAATTTGACAGTAATATTATTTATTTTCTTAAGCAAAAAAGAACTTCAAATGCAGCCAAAAATCTAACACTGCAAACTAAAAAAGGTATTTTAGTTTTACAATATAAATGTATAAAAAAATGCAACAATAAGTCTAGGAATATAAAAAATGATATATTAATCAGATAATCTCTTTACAACAAAACAAGTAAAAAACAAGCAAATGTCTAGGCATAATTATTATTATTAATAGAGATGTATTATTATTACTACATAGAGTAATCGCTAAATCTACTACAGGCTACAACAGTAGCTTAATATATTGTCAATTTACTCATGTTAAACCGAACTTTTATTTTGATGGGTTGCCATGAAGATCTTTGAGTGTCTGTGTTTATGATATGACAGTTTTCTCAAATTAAATGGTAAATTCTCATGAAGTGACGGTTTATGCGTTTGTGTCCTCATATCATGACACACGGCAGAGACTACAAAACAGCGAGCTAAATAGTATTTTGCAGTTTAATATTTACAGACACTAGTATATATTCGGCTACAGTCTGAAGCACTGCGATTAGACGCTGGTATCATCACATTTTTTTTTATTTTCAGCACCGACTTGGTAGTGAAGTGCCAGTACTTGTGGCATCCCTAGTCGCCATTTTCCTGTCTGGTGATATTTCCGATACAAGTATAGCTTCCTTGCCATTAAATGGGGGGTGAAGTACGGTTTTTACATCACTTGAATATGATAAATTCTTCACTTTAAAATAAAGTCAAGAAAACCTGCTGTTCTTCTGGGCTGTCTTTGTGGATTGCAGGCAAATCAATGCACAACCAATGTAGTCTGATTCACGAACAATAGACTTATGAACCAGATCTTTCAATGCAAACATGAATGTTTCAATACATTCAAAAAGAATCACAAGTTGTCAGTTTGAATCAGTGTGACAAATCCTTCACTGAATAAACTCACTGAATCCATTGAGGCTGCTTACAGAATCAACATTTGACTTACTGAACTATATGTTATGATACTTTCAGTGAACTCTGATTATATTTAAGTTGACTGTCTTATGGCTGATAAGTTAGGCCACTAAAAATACAAGTCACTTTACATAGTTACTATTTTTCAACAAAGCCTTCATTTTAGTAGAATATGTCAACCAGCATGTGCCCATCTCTAGTAAACAATGTGAGGTGGTGTATGTGCTTTAGTGCAATAGCAACATTATATTCAGCCTAACGCTGAACTGATCCAATGGACTATGGCCTTAAAGGAACACTCCACTATTTTTGAAAATAGGCTCCATTTCCAACTCCCCTAGAGATAAACAGTTGAGTTTTAAAATTTTTGAATCCATTCAGCCGATCCCCGGGTCTGGTGGTGGCAATTTTAGTTTAGCTTATAGATCATTGAATCGGATTAGACCGTTAGCATCTCGCTCAAAAATGACCAAAGAGTTTCAATAGTTTCCCATTTAAAACTTGACTCTTCTGTAGTTACATAGCGAAATAAGACCGACGGAAAATTAAATGTTTCGATTTTCTAGGACGATATGGCTAGAAACTATGCTCTCATTCTGGCGTAATAAATCAAGGAACTTTGCTGCAACTACACAAACTAGCCGTGGACTATTTTCAGACGCAGTGTAATATCACTGTGCCTGCTGCACGCATGGTACTTCTGCAAAGTTCCTTGATTATTACGCTGGAATTAGAGTATAGTTCCTAGCATTATCTGCCTAGAAAAATCGCAAAAAAAAAAAAAGTGTAGTGTTCCTTGAATTACCACAAATGCAATAGTACAAATTAAACAATTAATAAATAGATTAACAAAAATATTTCCTGTACGAGTATTTTTGCATTGCATAAGGTGTGCACTTTGAATATTACATTTGGCAAAAAAAAAAAGTACTACAGTACGTTGACCTAGGCTAATGGACCATGCAAAACACTACCCTCTGAAAGTGACAAGACTGGGCAGTAACATAAGTGACCTCAACAGGGGGTTGCATGGCTCAAATTCACCCCCAGTAACCCTGACCATGCACAGACAAATCAAACGGCATGCTTTCGGTTAACAGAGATTTCTTTTAACCATTAGGGAGTTTCCTCCACAGCAGGCACAAAATGGGTGGATCCAAAGGCAGGTTCAACGAAACAAGCAAAGTTTGATGAGTGTTGTAGGTAGACTGACTCATAATCTTTGGACTGCATGGGTGGGGCGAATCCTGCACTTCTAGATACAGTAGATCTAGCTTGCGTCATAATGCAATGAACCAGTAAGAAATTCAGCTTCTCTTAACTCCATAAAAGTTTGACTGAGAAGTACATGACCTCCAGCAGTGCACAGGACAAGATGCCAAACTTCTCTCAGTGCGCAAATAAATCATCTTTAAATATTTAGATATTTAACAAACATCCTCAATCTGGCTGCAGTTTCACTTCTGCAGTTCAACTCACACCCTGTAGCTTTAGATTTCTCAGTTTCCTCTTTAAAATCATCCTTATATGGTCCATATTCATTTGCTTTTTCACTGACAATATCAGAAGGAAACGACTGCCTTTCATTTCCTTCATGTTACAGACTGAACAAACAGTTGACAAGGAAAGAAATTGTGTATCAGAAACCTACCCTTCTTTTTCCTTCCCTTACTAAACTGTAGCATAAAAGTCCTGGTATTTATATCAAATCCCTGTTTTAAAGTCAATACAAAATAGAAATTGCAATCATCTTTCCAAGTTGATGTGAAGGGAAGGGGAACTTATTTTATATATTTACATACTTTAAAAATATAATTATGTGCACAGATAAATTATTTAAAAAGGGGTTTTGTCCATTTTATTACATGGTGCCTTTTAAATGAGGAAATTGCCGAAAAAGAAAAGAAAAGCAAACAATAGAAATGAAAAGAAAAAAAGCTGACTAACTGATAAGTGAGGTTGCCTAGTTTATCTAGTGTTTTTGTTTTAACATATTATGTGCCAGTACTATAATTAACATGCTGACAAAGCTGTGGTTTAGCTAAAGATGTATCATAGCAACAAGAAATGCATATGTTATGGTTATGTCATGAACATGGCATACATAACAACGAAAAAGAAGGCAGACACCAAATTCTCTCACTTATGATTTTATATCTGGCTTAGTGACAAAGTCATCCCATTTGGTCACATGGGGGCTCTGCAATTATAAATTTGGGTCATATGATTTAATTTCAACTTGAAGAGTCCCTAAGCTCAGCACTGATAGCAGTCAGAGTTTTCTGCTTGCAAGAGTGATGGGCTCACACATGTGTGCTGCTGAAAAATCTAAGACAAGTCTATACTGGCTGCTCCCTGCTCAATCTGTGAGTCAAACTTCATCAGCTGCAGCTCGGACTGGCAGAACCTGAACATCAGCATATTTACATCACAACAGAGCTATGAGGGACTGACCAACAATATAATGAAGAGCTAAACTATTCAGACTTAGATGCAGAGATTAGATCCCAGACATTCACCTTTAACCCCATAAAGCCTACTGTTTCATATTTGATAGATGAATCTAAGGCCTCCAAATTACCAACATTGTCAAAATGTTGCATCATCTACACACCTTCTGGTGTTTGACTGGTGTCATACTTTTAGCAACTAAAATCATTTTAGAATAATTCTAAAATTGTCCACTTACATGTCATTTTGCTCTGAAATCTTTAATGATTTTTAAAAGGTAAACGTAAAGATAACTTATTTTGTTAGCAACATTACAAGATAAACACTTTCTGGATTGAAGCAACTTAATTATATCTACATTATTTTTTAATAAAAATCATGCTGAATGCAACTATGAAATATAACACAGCAGCCTTTTGAGAAGTGTTTATTTGAACATCTCAATCATCATTGTTTTGCATTTGTATTACATTAAGTTTTGCACCCACAATGAAAACTACAGAGCTTTGATAATAAAACAAAGCATTTGAACATCTTAATCATCTTAAGACGTATTATTGGAAAATAGATTTATGACAACTGACATGTATATGCATTTAATGCAAGCAGTCTGTTAATGTTAGAAAATTCTCACTGATTGTATTTTAACATCCTGGTCATATAAGTAACAACTGAATCAAATTGCATTTTTTTCCCCTTCTTGAGTAAGAGCTACACGTCATCATTATATTAAACTATACGGGCCATAAAAGTCTGATGTATCAAATAAGATAAATAACATCAAACACATATTCTGCAAACTGTATCTAAACAAATTATCCCATTTCAAAAGTTGTATTTTTCTAAATATTACTTCAAACGTCAGGCTTTGCAGGGTTAATATTTTCATCTTGGACAGTCCCTTCAGTTATGGTTTGAATCGTTTGAAGGATTTGAATCAAATTCCCCATTTGAGATACATAACAACACGCCCTTTCAAAGACATGCCAGCAACTTTAACGTCAGCAAACCCAAACAGGAACAATGATTGACAGATGGAGAATGTTTCTGATTACAAGGTGCTGGCCGCTACACTTCTTTGCTGTTTGCTGTTTACAGAGCCTAAGGCTATCACAGAGACAGGTACACAAATTCCTGTAATATCTGTCAATTATTTGGGACATTTTGTGTGTGGTATTTCAAAAAAAGCAAATCATTTTTGTAATCAATTTTGTAAGCTACAGTGAAGGGCGAACAATGAGTGAATTTCAGTCTTTTTTCCATGAAGTATGACTTCTTTGTCTTTTGAATTGCTTAACAGTCCAAAATCACTGTATGCTTGTGTTGTATATATGCATTAAATGCATAATTAAGATGTTTTTTGTTTGTAACAACAACATCAGGGTGAGTTTCTAGGTGAATGCTTCCTTTATTGTGGTTACAGGAAACCACCAGCCACAAGAGGACATGGGTGAGAAATGGGTTTCAGGTGAACAGCTCTTACCTCTCTGGCGATGCTGCTCAGTGCCTCATCCTCAGCTGAGAAGCGGTCTTTAATTGGGGCCCGTTTTCGTCCTGATCCTGGCGTCCCCATGTCAGCAGCAACTTCACTGTGCATGCAGAAAACACTGAATGAGATGTTTATGGTCTCTTCTCACAAACATGGTCTATTTGTGTAAAATATAACCTTAATGACCCGTTTGTTGAAACATAAAGCAATCTAACAGAACGCAGCAGAGGAAATTGCATTGACACCTTTTCTTCCTATGCAGGTCTATTTGAGTTTACTCTGCATCTTAGCGTTATTTCATAAAACATTTCAAATGTAGGTTAGATTGACCTGGCCTCTCACACTATGTCACGCACCCACAAATAGAGGCTTTAGTCATGTGTGTCTGGACTCAGAGCTGATTAACACCAGACACACAACCGAACCTCATCATATAAAGTGACAAAGCAGAGAAATATCACAGGCACGGAGGACTAAATAGTTTGATTCTTTAAATGAAGCCACCTCATCTGTTCTTACATGCTCTTTAGTCAGAAAAATAATTTACACAACGACATTTAACAAGCAAATTATTTCAATAAACAAATGAGTAGTTTTACAAAGGATTGTGCGTACGATATTATGCTTGTCTTATTATATATAAACCCTTGTTGAATGTGCCAGGATCTCAAAATTACATTTCAATGTAAATAAACCTATAAGTTAAATGAAAATCTATATTTATATTGATATTTCTGCTTAAGGGCTAAATATAAACCAGCACTCATTCAGCTGGGTGACAGACTAACGTTAACTTAAAGCACCTATTTGCCTGAAAACAAATATATTAACCAGCGCGCTTCATGTTTAAACAGAATAAGTATGAAAAACATAAAGCTAAATGTATGTAATTATTATGAATTATAAATGTGCTAAGGAAAATTCAATGTATTTGTGACTCTAGTTAGCGGTTAGCTTGCTAGCTTGTCCTCAAAGACATAAAGTGAGTAAATGTCACTCAAGTCTCGTGCCGTTAATTCACACATTAGATTGTAGTGACCTCCCTGGACTTTCATGACAGTCGGTTCCCGTAAATGCCGGTTTCTTACCGTTTCTGTTCGTCACTGTTTCGCTCGAGACTCGGGTCACTTCTGACTTGGACGCGGGCGCGTTCCCGCGGACTAGAGAGAGTGAGCGCGTGTCACGTGCGCGCCTCCGTTTGAGCGAGAGCGCGCGTGCCTGCGTGACAGTCACAAACTGACACTGTCCGTCACCTCAAGCTCTCCTGAAAACGGCTCACATTAATTCACCAGACGCTTAAAAGCAGCATACCACCTCTAGCATCAGTTTAATTTATTTTACAAAAGATCGTGAATGGCGGGAAATGGCGCCAGACTCTGTTGGTTAACAGTCGTTCCTGAAAGTCTGAGGTATTTTTTCCAGATTCACGCTAAAGGTCCCGGATGTTGGAAAAGAGGTGTGGCCTTGGAACACGCCTTAACCAGCTAATCCTAACCAGAGCCGTTAAATATGTTTTTCAACGGCTCTGACCCTAACCAACTAACTATTAGACATCCTAAACACAAAGCTATTCAGATTGTAGATGTTTTTGTGTAATAATTTATGTCCCCCTAGCAAATTACTTGTTATTCAATAATAATAATAATAAGTCCCCACCCTGTTTTTATACAGTATATGGTCCCCATCCAATATTTTACCAGTTTACCTCAATACCAACGATAATTTCTAATTTATTTTTTATACCACCACAGACTTCAAAGTTCTGTGACATTTGTAGTCCAATAATGACCTCTAGTTGTTGAATTAAAAATATTGTCAGAAGTTATAACAGACATTAAGATGTGAATGAATGAATAATATTATAGACCAACAATGTGTATGTGATTTATTAAAATGGTAAACAAGCCATTCTACTTTCACTTGAAGTTATTTTCAGCTCTTGCAAAAGTCAGTAAGATATATCAGCTTTTTGATATCACCTAGGCCATACATTGTTGCATTGTGTTAACCTTTTAAAAACAAATGATTTGTTATTGCAAGTTGCAATATTTGTGGTATCATTTCAAGTGTCCTCAATTGATATCAAGGCCCATAGCTGTTATATACACTGATCAAATGGATGGGGCCACAAGCCTGCAGAAAACAAACAAAACAAATAAATAACACAAAATAAAGAAAGAAACGCATAACTTGATAAAACAAATACATTTTAAATTCAATTTACTACTTAATACATTTTGGGATGTAAATAATAATTATGCAATGTGGAAATAAATAAATAAAATCAAGTAAAAAAATTAAATTCAGAAAATAGGCCGGGGGTAATACAAAATTAATTAATCACTTTAAACCCCAAATTAATTATATTTAGTTTGAATCAAGTCTCTTGTTAATGCGGTGTATCTCCTCCAGCACTGTAGGTGGCACCAATGAGTTCACTCCTATTGAATCAATAGAAGAAAAAGAGCAAACGTCGCTTTGTTATTACGCAGATGTGTGCATGACATTGGTGTGGCGCAAGGGGCAAGGAACTCGACCGGAAGTTGAAGTCGGGTGGGGGCTGCCATCTTTTAGCAGAACTTCACTTGCGTTAGCATTCCCATTGACTCCCATTCATTTTGGCGTCTCTTTGACAGCGAATAACTTTACATCTGAGGCGTTTAAAGACTCTGTTTGTCCATTATTTAATTCTAAAGATACACGACAATGTATAAAGGGCTCCATTACCTTCTATGTTACATTATGGCCCCGTAGAAACAGTTTTTGTAAAAATAGGCTAACGATTGCGTCATAACCACTCGGCTCTCTGTCGCATTACCGTACAGACAGGAGGAGAAGCTCGCAGGCAATTAACTTAATATGGCGTACTGGCGTTACATTTTAAAATACTATACAAAATAATTAATCAGAATACTTACTCCTGCTCACTCACGACAAAGAACTCCCCGCTCAAGCTCGCCGTCTCTGCAAGATTAACGATGGCAGTTTGCACGCACAGCCACTTAGAAGATTTACATCTGGCAGACAGGTTGCTGACGTCGTCAAGCTTCGTTTGAGTCTGCGCGTCAGAAACGGAAGTGCTAAAAAACGCTAAAACTGGGCTTCATTTGTCTCAATTGAGTTCCAATGGGATCGCTGTGTCCATTTCTTTTACTGTCTATGGTGTGGCGTGAATGATCTGAGCAGGTATTTAATAACGTTTTTTGTTTACACTATATAATATCACTTTACGAAAAAATTTTGACCAATGTTAAGAGGTTACCTACGTCTTTTGCTTGCTTTCACCTATAACATGAGATTTGTCCGTAATATATTCGCTATGAACAGAGACAAAGTTTCTAAAATCGTTGTTATTTTAACTTGTTGCTTGTTTAATGTCAGGTCAGGATGGCCCTTTCGTTGTCCGGAGTGATTTTGCCCAAACTGATGCAGCAGAGGGCTTTCAGGTGAACAATTTCTTCCTTGTTGAGGTTTTCCTTTAGTTTTGAGGTTCACATGGGATAAATATGAGGGAATTGGAATACGTCTTTTTATGGTTCAAGTCTACAAAAATGGTCAAATATAATCATTAATGACTGCAGAAATATATTGGTCAGCAAGTGCGGCCACCCTGGCTTTGATATCTAGTGTGATGCCTAAACTAATAGTTATAAGTAACCACACATGATCATTTAAATGTTTTGCTATGAATATATGATTAGTGGCCCAGTTTCTCAGAATTACTATGATATATATATAGTGATTATATCAGCACATCATACGTGATGTATGAATAATTTAGAAAACTAATGTAAAATAATTTATTTAAATGGGTTGACTTGTCATGTAGCACTGACAGTTCAATGATCTTTCATGTTCTTAACAAAACCCATCATATTATCATCTGTCTGCAGCATCTCTGCAGCTGTGGCCGCTATTCAGAAGTTAACACGTGTGAGGGTGGTCGACAACAGCGCTCTTGGAAATGCCCATCACCACCGTCCACCAAAAGTCATTCACGTATACACCAAGAATGGAATCGGTAAAGTGGGAGACCGAGTCTTACTGGCCATCAAAGGACAGAAGAAAAAAGCTCTCATAGTGGGTCACAAGATGCCTGGCGCTCGAATGACACCACGCTTCGACTCTAATAACGTGGTTTTGATCGAAGAGAACGGAAACCCCACAGGAACAAGAATTAAAGCTCCGATACCAACACATCTGCGCAAAATGGAGGGGGAATACTCTAAACTGTTAGCCATTGCTCAGAGATTTGTTTAAATTGGTGTTTTTGTATTCTAGGAGGACAAATCCTAAAATATGTCTCCTATGTTTAACTACTTAACTTTGTAAATGTATATAAATCCTTCATGCCATTCAGGAAATTAGCTTTCATGATTACTTGTGGAATAATTTGTAATAAAACATGTGGATGAAACTTTGTAATACTATAATTACTTAAGATTTTGCAGAGAATGGTACATCAACTGGATTAAAGTGTGCCATTTTCCACCATGGGACAAAAAAAAGTAAATGCAACTTTTTTTTTTCTCTCACAATTCAGATTAGTTTTAGTTTATGAAACAGCATTTGGACTTTAAATGGTTTCTCAGGACTTGCAATTATGAAAAAGTAAGAATTGTGGGAGAGATAAGAATTCTAAGGTAAAGTTCTAATTACTTTTAAATTTTTTGATTATGAAGAAAAAACTGAATTGCAAGAAAAAGTCAGAAATTACGTTTGTATCTTGCATATCGGATTTTTTCCCCTCAGACTTGTTCATTTATATATTGCGATTCTGATTTTTTCCCCCACAGAACTGTGAAGTTATATCTTGCAATTTTGTGCAAAAAAAGTCAGAATTATGTGATAATTCCAAATTACTAACATAAACAGGTTTAAAAATAAATTTCACACAAATCATCATTAAATGCTCCAATATGACTTGTAAGAACATTTCAGGGTTTAGGATTTGTTTTCAGAACATATGAAACAAAACAGTTTGTTATGCAAGTTTAGCATAACCGCAGAGTTTATTCTGAAGCTCTGTTTATAGGAAATCAATGACTATCTACACAATTACACATTGTGCATCTAAAGCTTTTTTCATAGGATGCATAAGTTCACTTTATTGGAGAACATACAGTGCTGTTCTTTATTTTTTCCCCCATGGCACAATTTATAGACAGCCTTTTGAAATAAAGCTCGGTCTTCTGTTCGGGCAATACACAAAACAAACCCTCGCTTGATATTTATCCCATGCACATGATGTTTCTCAGTCATTACAGCAGCGGTGAGTGGAGGTCTTCTTTCTTGTGTTTCACACTAGAAGGGTTTTCTTTGTAGTGTAACTGCAATATGTAATACTGAGAGAAAAATAAATCCTTTAAAACCTAGTAGCGCTGTATTCTAATGAGGTTATAGTGGTATGGTTGCACGAGGAGTTCAGCATTGAGGCACTTTCCAGCAGGTTCTTGAGTTGGACGCTCATGAAATAGACTACCTCAACCACACATGGTCATGAAGAGCCACTGCACAGCAAAAGACAATGAGAGATTAGTGTTTTGCAGATGGTTTGTTTTAACATTTGACTTCAATGAAATCAATCCAGAGCACCTCAGATAGGTTCATCTCAGCCGTTCCTGTTCCATCCATGTCCAACTGCTGAAAGGTCCCTACAAGGAAGTTCAAAACCATGAAAACCAAGCTGGGATAAAGCATTTTGGGTATATTTAAGAAAATATATTACGTGATACAAAAAGAAAAACCTACTGAACATAGTTTCCAGTTTGATCAAGCAGCAGACGAAGTTATCAAAATCGATGACCTCGTTCTCAGCGTATCTGGCTACAAGAATCTGGTTGAGTCTGTTATTGAGCTTAAAGCCTGTGAGGAAAGTGTACAAGAGACTAACTTATACATATATACATCATTTAAAAATGTGGGGTTGAAATAATTTTTTTTGTAATGAAATGTATAATATGTGTTATGCTCACTATTAGGATACAGTAAAAACAGTAATATTGTGATACTGATAACTTTTAAGTGTAATTTGTTCCTGTGATGGCAAAGCTGAATCTTTTTAAGGATTTTTTTGATGTATAGAACAGTATTTATTTGAAATATAAATATTTTGTGATATTATAAATGCCTTTACTGTCACATTTTGAACAATTTATTGCATCTTTGTAGATAAAAAATAAGAAATTATATTAAAATCCTGAATCGTGACAAACATTTATGAACAGTAAATGATCTCAATTCATTCAAGTTCCTGCCCCCTTTTAATGAAATGAATGTCTCTTTTACCTGCTGATTCTACAGCCATACGCATCTCATAAGAACTCATAGTTCCTGATTGATCAATATCAAACTCTCTGAAGATCCCCTGAGTGAAAGAAAAAAAAGCATGAAATATTTATTTTGAACACTATACTAAAGGAGCTATGAACATTTCATAGTGTGTGAAATCAGTAAAAAAAAAAGGTTGACCCAAGACACTCACCAGCAACTTCCTTACTTTGTTCCAGAGGATCTGGAACTCTACTAAACCCAACCGCGCACTACCATCTTTCTGATGAACGGAGTCAAGAGTAGAAACAGATACTGGTTGTCTGATCACAACAAATCAGATGTTACTTATCACAGAAAAGAATTTGGCGAGGCAATATACCCGAATAAATGCTTCTTATTAACATATCCTGCACAAATATTCGCTGTCATCTGCATTTAAAGCCAATAAACATAGCCTCTAAGTTTTCAGGTTTCTTCTTTTAATCATCTATAATTAAAGAGGGCTGTTGCTTGTTTTTACCAACTCAAGAATGAGTCAAAATGATTTTCCATAGTGATCGAGAGAATGACAGAGATGCTGTAAATAGACCTTAACTTGTATTTAACCCCAGAGTGAAGGATACATCCAAGAGGTTTACCATAGTTCTGCAGGACTCCATGCTGAAGCCATCTGTCTTTAGATCCTTGTCTAAGAGCGAAACCGTTCATTCAAATCTGATAAACAGGTCCATTTTGACTGTGTTGACCGCAAGTGTGGGCAAAATAGCATTACTCACGTTTGGAAACTACTCTGTTGAGAATAGTTCTGAGTTCACGGACAGATATCTCCATATCCTAAAACAAGAGGAAAAAAAAATTCTAAAGTTAATATTTAAATGTAATGTTATAACATCAGCAGACCTTAGATAAACAGGGTTTTACATGTATGTATTTATTCACCTCTCCAGCCAGCTGGGCAAACAAGGACTTGAAAGAGTCATCAATATCATCTTCTGTAATCTCTGCCTACAAAAAAACCCCAAAGGAGCCATGTTTATTAAAAAAGTTGAAAGTATATGGCATTTGTTTTCTAATTTGGATCCAAAATCTTACCTCATCCTCCAGGTCAGCTGATATCTCGTCATCCAACTCCCTTTGATGAAAAAAGGAAAAGTTGTGAGAGAATCAAATGTACTAATCCTAATTTCATTCCAAATCGAATTTTCTTTTTTCAAGGCAACACAATAGGAAATATGACACAAGAAAATAACTGCATCATCTAAGTAGTGCATATGACACTATATAGTTACATAAAGTACATTTAGTACATTATTCTAAAATTATATTAAAACATAAAAAATGATGATCATTTGTATGTACTGTAATAGACTGTATTGCATTTATGAATGTATGAAATCTCTGTCCACTCTCAGTGGAAAAATTAGACAGAAATAACACGAGGGGAGTAAAAAATGTCTACATTTAAATTATTGGGTTCTATTTCAAAAATGAACACACACTCACTCCGTCTCTGACTGCTTTTCGGTGAAGACTCGTAGGACGAAATCAGCCTCCTGGCTGGGTTCGAAGGTGGAGGGGACGATGATGTATTCACCGGGAGGCAGGCGGAGACGAGTGCTCACCTCCCGCAGGTTGATGAAGGTCTCAGAGCGGGCAGACGATGAGTGGTTTAGGAAGAAGTCCTTTTTGAGGTGAACGTTCTGACAGCCGGCATACTGCAGACAAGATGGAAATGGTCCACAAAATGATCCCACTGTTAATAATCTAGAGGATAATTCAACCTTCTGTTTTAAAAATAAATGATCAGTTTATGGAAGTATACATGCCTTTAAAGATGTAGGCAAACCTATGAAACAAAGAAATTGTTGAAGTGTTCATACCTCTTCAGGAATCTGCAAGGAGGAGAAAAGAAGAAAAAGAAAGGAAACAATTATGCATTTTTTCCTTTCTAAAACAAAGTTATCTATCAACTCAATTTGAACCTATTTTGCTCTTCACCTCGTAGATAGCAAAGCCGATGGTGTGCATGTCCTGTCCGTGGTGGCGGTACCGTCTGCGGTCTTTCTGCATTAAAGCCACCAGGAAACTGCAGGCCACTTCTTCATCCTCTGGGTCATCGTCTTCCTCCAGCAATGTGATCTTATACTGTGGATTGATCCAGAATGTGTCTGCCAAATAGAACAGGAACACACACCCGTCAAAAGTTCAAATCCCAGATGATGCTGGCAGCTGAGCTTGATTTATTCATGATTAATTGTTTCATCTTGCTTGTGATTTGATGCTTTATGCATTACTGTTCAAAAGTTTGTGCTAAGATAAGTAATATTTTTTACTTAATAAGAAATGTATCTTTTATTCAGCAATAGTGCATTCAATTGATTAAAAGTGACAGTAAAGATTTTTATAATGCTACAAAAGATTTCTTGCTCAAATAAATACTGTTCTTTTGAACTTTAAATTTGTCAAACAATCCTAGGAAAAAAAAGTGGCACTAATCAACACATCAGGGTCAATCACTGGATGTTACTCACTGGGGTTGTTTCGGCAGCCTCCCGCGGTACTGCCTCTCCGCCAGGCACCGTGAAACTTGATGGTGTTCCAGTGGCTCAGGTCATCATCACTCAGAGTATCAGGGGTCAGATTACAAATCTCCAGCCTGGAGAACTGCCGCAAAAACTCACTGAACGACATCCTGGTGACAAAGGGAACTGTTTATCCATGCTGTGAGCGTACACAATGCGTTTTTGGTCTACTGATGTGTCAGATTTATAGAAATAGCTCACCCAAAAATACAAGTTTTCTAAAAATGTACTCACCTGCATGACATCCAGTATATATAGATGAGTTTGTTTCTTCATCAAAACTTGCTCAACAATGGATCCTCTGCTGTGAATGGGTGCCGTCAGAATTAGAGGCCAAACAGCTGATACACATTTCACAACAATCCACACGACTCCAATCCATCAGTTAACATCTTGTTAGTGAAAAGTTGCATATTTGTAAGAAAAAATTCCATCACTAAGGCATTTCAACTTTAAATCAATGCTTATGGCCAATATATAAGTCCAGAATCTACAATAATGCATACTCCAGTGAATAAGTTGATCCCCTGCTGTCCACTCCTCTCAAAAAAATCCAACCACATATTTGATTAGATCTGTTCTGGACTGTTTTTGCTTGTAAACAGTGATTGATCGGTGCATATATCTCTCCTGATTCAGACAAGACAATTTCTTTTAATCAGCTGTTTGGACTCTCAGTCTGACGGCACCCATTTACTGCAGAGGATCCACTGGTGAGCAGGTGATGTATGGTTAAATTTCTCCAAATCTGTTCTGATGAAGAAACATACATATCTACACCTTGGATAACCTGAGGGTGAGTACATTTTTAGCAAAGTTTAAATTTTGGGTGAACTATTCCTTACATCTGTATTGCTGATAAAGCTCACCAGAACTCTCCATCCTCCATTTGTAAGTGCAAGTCGTCCTTCTCAGATGGATCAATTTCATCCCATTCAGGAGAGCTGGAGAGGAAACATACACAGTCTTCTTACGCAGTGACTTGGGCTCAACTAAATAAGAATTTCTGTGTTATTTCTTACTTGTCGCTCCAGGCCCCCGTCCATTCGACCTGACCCCATGGGTTACGGATGCGGATTAGCCTTTCTGTATTACCCCTAAATTCCACCTGTCAAAGAGAGATTGCACACATGAAGGCAGACAAAATTAAACTCAAATGTGCTTACGAGGAACATATACTGAGAGCATCACCTGTTTGAGAGCCGTCACTGAGTAAGCATGACCCTTAACCAGCTTCTTGAACGTCACAGACTCCATGTCAAAGGCACTGGTGATCTGATACACAATCAGAGATAAAATATTAACCTAAATCTAAATTGAGATAAATAAATGTTTCTAAAGAGATTTCAAATTACCAATATTATTAGTGCTTTGTAAATCCATGCAATCACAACTGAGATTAAATGTGATAAAAAATTTTGGTAAACGAAGTATAGTAAATTCAAGTTCTCACATCAATAGAGCAGCCCAGCAGGGAGCCTCTCTCCAGGGCTTTGCTGATGATTCGGTACAGGTCTCTCGGAGCCTTCCGGAGCTCGTACATCTCTGAAACCCCTCCGGTGAAATCCTCAAAACCTTCAGTAGTGGATCCTCCAGAGAGAGCCTCATAGGAGCCATTTAGCCTGGCACAAAAAAAACACAAGTAAGGAGAATCTTTATTAAACAAGAAAGAGACTCTCCACTTTTGAAAATGATTCTTGTTTAGTAAGAACACATTTTGCTGGCCTTCACCAAAATGTCTATCAGGACATACTTAGCATAGGCTTTTTCAACCAAGGCACTCCAGAACTCATTTCCCTCTGCTGAATGGACAAACATGAGCTCTCCGTCTCTCACCGGGAGCCGGTCATCAATCACGATGTCGACCCACTCACCAAACTGCCAGAACTGCACAACAGAAAAAAAGCAACTGGAATGAACCTAACATACAAATGACAGACAGTGATAAGTATGGAGAAAAGGCTCCATATTGAAGATGCACCCACATTTAAAGTTGCTAATTTAGGTAAAACACAGTCATTTCAATACAATTTGGAATTTCACTTGAGAGCGAAAGATTTCCCCAATGAGCTGCCCAACTGAAATCTGCTTGATAATTGAAATTAGACATTTTTCTTTATATATAGAATAACACAAATAAACTGCCATTTAAAAAGAATGGGGCCAGGGAAATATATATATATAAAATTAATAACAATGATTTCTTTAAATGAATTCATATTTCAGTCCAATACATGTTTGTGCCAGTATAAACATTGAAGCATAAATATTCAAATTAAAAACTATTTACTGTATAACTTACAACAAGAACCTTTAGAGCATGCCATTGTGTTTCAGAACCTGAAAGTGGAAGATTCCAGCATAGTCATCCTGAAAGCTCTGGCCTTGAGGGACGACCCTGTGGAGGAGTCTTTCATTAAGAGTCAGCGAGGCTATAGCAGCGAGGAGCCAGCAGTCACCTGACCATGACAAAAAAAAAAAACAGATGAGGCAAGGAGAAATAAAAACACTTATTTAAATAGCTGTAACACCAAAATCCCTGAATACAATTGTTTAATCAATATTGTCTTTAAATAAGACACAGGAGTGGAACTACCACTCTACAACCAGCAGGGGGACTCAGAGAAAGGGGTGGGGTTTATTTTCTCTGTGAGGCCTGTGTGAACCCAATCTGGTTTACATCCCACTCAGATCTTCACCTCAGAGCAGAGGAATTTTCCACAGCCTCAAAACCTTAAGGGGCCAGCGGCAAGCTGAACATACACTACCATTGTTGGCTCTAATAAACAAGAGTTTTCAATTGGTCACTATATAATTCATGTGTGCAGATATTTGTCTTGTACTGTATTTGATAGTTTTAAACTAGCTTATGTAAAAGGATTACAAACATGTACTGTACTATGGTGGATTTTTTTTTTTATATAAAAACTAGAAAAATCTGACATGCACACTGATAGAGAAAAGTTGGCACCATCACAAACATGCACTGACTCAAGGTCAGCGGGAAGTGGATGAGTCACATGCAGACACGCCTCAGGTCAGTTATATGAGCTGTTCTTTCTGTGGTGAGTCATGCTCTGAGTTTTACAGCGTTTGAATCATTTGGAGGGGATTCCAAATGCTTCGAAACTATGCATACTCTGGCTTTTGAACAACCAGAAAACTTACCCAGAGCTCCTTGACAGATGTCTGTCCGAGAGGCTCCACCCACAATGAACTGAGGATCATCACAGAGCTCCTGCAGAAAGAGAGCGATCAGAGGGGCTGAGACTGGAATCAGGCAACCCAGAGATTTTGTTTCATTAAAACAAGACTTTATAAGATCAGTTCACAGCCAAAAATGAAAAAGCATCTTCGTTTTTTAACAAACAAAAAAGTTATGTTTTTTTATTAAATAAATTTATTTATATATATGTGTGTGTGTGTGTATTTTTATAAACACACACATACATCCTATACATATACATGTATGTCCATTTAGTTTTTATACATTTTTGTTTCAGTTTTCATTTTAGTTATTTTAATACATCAAGGTTAAAAGAAATTATGCTTTGGCAACTAGTCGAAATAAAATAAGTTTAAGCTATTTTATTTCAAGTAACACTTTATTTATGATTTGATTTTGAGTTTTAGATTTAGCTAACCATGATAACCCTGGTGTTGAAAATAAGATATTTTCATGTATTATGTAAAAAAATAACAGGCTTTGGAATGAATGACATGAATGTAATTACTGCCGCCACTCCTATGTTGCCAGAGAACAAACTCATATCCTGTAAAGAATGAACAATTAATCAGAATGAAGCCACCTTACATGAATCATGTGTGCTCTGACTAAGTGTGTCTACAGAAATGTTATAATCCTTGTGTATGTGAATTTATAATAGTGACAGCTGCAATAGAGAGAAGGGAGGGGTCAGTGTGGCTATAAACCGCAAGGATTGGGTGGGTCATGTGACACTGAAGACTGAAGCAATGGCTGCCTGCTGAAAAAAATCTGCTTTGCCATCACAGAAATTAATGACAATAAATTAAATTAATTACTGTACTTTTTGATCAAGCAAATGCAGCCTTGTTGAGTATACGAGACTACAAGATAGCATAAAAACTAATTATTTTTCCCCTCACCGTAGGGCGCATCCACTCCACACCACGGGTTTTAGAGGAATAAGGGGCAAGTTCTTTGAAGCCGAGAGAGGGTGGTTCGGCAGGGAAGCAGGGGTCTTCAAACAGGTAGCCTCCTTCCAAACACTCCTGTTTGAGTGCCTCAAAGTCCTGGTTCTGGAAGTGTAAGGCCTGCTCAAAAGAGCCCACACCTTCTGCCTGTAGCCTGTTAGCACTGATCTGTGCCGAGATTCCTCCATATGTGAACATGCTGGAACTGTGAGATGCAAGACAGTTCTAAACAGCAAAACTGATAGCAAAGGGATTCATACTCAAACACTTTAATCATTTTTGTGCCTTTGTGTGGACACAGACTACATTGCATTGTATTTTTTTTTTTAAATAAAAAAGACAAAATAACCTAAAAACTCCATAATTGATACTTATATGCAAATTATGCACACTAGCTTTCAAAAGATCATACACTCTCAAAAAATAAAAAATACAGAGCTGTCTCTGGGGTTAAAAAATCTTTGTACCCTATTTACCCCTAAATAGTACACATTGCTATCTTTAAGGTACATATTAGCACTTTAAAAGTACATATAAGTACCTACTGATATTAGTCCCTATTGAAAGAGTAATGCCCTTTGTAATTTACACTAAGGTTTATGGGATATCATCACCAGTTTCCAAAAAAAAAAAAAAAAAAAAAGAAAAAGGCTGAGGGCATCAGTTAGAATTACTTTAAAGTAAATTATGCATACTATATCAATAAGTAAAAAAATGTAAACCGAGCAGAAGGTCTGGTGTTAAATGCTGTCTTTGATAACTGCAATGAATGATGTTCTGTGGCTCTGCTCAGTTAAATATTCAGATTTTTAGACTCATTATCTGCTCTAAAATAATCTCACTCAATTTTTTTGATATAGATATTGGCAGCGCATGGCTAATAATTTTATATTTAGACTATCACAGCACTTGCATCATATTTCTATTATCGCTCTGTATCAATGACTGACTGTGCTGCTGGTATCAAAGCTCAATAACAGACTGAGGGCCTCCTATTCATTTCAACACAAATCACACTCAGTGTGAACCTGCATTGTATATAGATAAATGTACAAAAACTATTAACACATAGAAAAGTCCACCACAGGGCCGTTTTAAAACCTTAATCTTTATATTTAACATTTTATATAAACTTGTAGTGGCGACTTATAAAGCATATGGTTGTTCTGTACATTATTTAATTTCTAAAGTGTATGGCATGCCAAGGATTTTGTCGTATCATTGTCTTAGTAACGTTAACTCATTATTTCCACTTTCGTAAATCACTGCGGTTCATTTAATTATCAATATCAACTTAGCTGTAATTTTTAGCGATGCTACTCTAGCCTAAAACGTTTTCAAGATTCAATACGTGCATAACATGCATATCTGACACTAAATAAAGTGTTCAATGCGACAGACTACAGTAGGCCGACGGAGATCAACAACACGGACAGAACAGGACTAAATAAATCTCGACAAGATTCAGAAATATAAGAACCGTTAAACTTGCCTTGCAGCTGCGGTCCTGACAGTCTCTTCTGTGAGATATATACAGTAATATTTTCCCGAAAGATACGCAATACACTGTTAGAGCTTCAGTGCGCGTGTGTGTGTGAGTCTAAAGGAGGCGGGGCGATAAACACTATAACAGACAAGTGCACTTGTCACGTCAAGTAGCCTACTGTACTTTACAAATAACGGGTCCGAGTTATGGTGGATTTGAAGAAAAAGGTATATAAATATGTAAATACTCTATTTACATAATACATTACAGCATTTAGTACCTACTACTTTCATAAAGTATTTTCAACATGATTTTAAATATTTTAATACATAATAATAAGTAAAAAAAATAATACAATTTTCAAATTGGTCAGAATGGGCTTAATAGACGCGAAAAGAGTCGCGTTAAAATAATATTTCTGTACAGCGACAAATAGTCATTATTTATCGTTTTAGCGTAGATTGCTTCATGATTATGTGTTTAAAATTAATTTATATATGATGGTACAGGCTGATGATGCAAGAGTCGCCAAAAAAAAAAAATTAAAAAAAAAAATAGATAGACAGTTAAAATTACTGACAGAAATTCTCCTTAAAGGTCGACATCCTTGAAACCCAATGAATAACGTGAACACTGGAAATAATGTTACAGATAATAAAGGATTTTATTTGTTTCTCTACAGCAACAAGGCTGTATATTTTAGGCATTTATAAATTTCAAATGGTTTACAGTAAAAACTAGAGATGAATTTACACAAAGAATACCAGTGCTTGCAAGACAGCAAAGAAAAGTAAACTTGGTTTTAGGCTTGAAATATTACATTTCATTAAAAAAGCATAAAACAAACAAAAAACAACAACAAATCGACAACTGGCAAAAAAGTTTAAATGGATTCTGTGCAATGAAGCAAAAAGACAGTTTTGTGGCTCAACTCCACTGATTAGCAATAACAAATCATACTTCTCTGCTGTTATAATGTGGCGACAATTCCTACAATATATCCCATTCAAACTTCAATAGAAAACACAACAACATGAAAGCAGAAAATCTTACTTTGTCAAGCGATCTCATCAGGAATGTAATTTTACTCACATTATATATAAAAAATGTGAGTGGTGCTTGCTCACAAAACCAAGATGCTAGATTAATTGCCAGAGCATTGCTATGTGGTTGCTTACTGGCCAAAAGTTTGATTTGATAATCTGGTCCCTATCCACCTTATTTTTCAGTGCGGAAGTACGCCAATGGGCAAGACTTCCGGTTCATTAGCCGCTATAGGGAAATAACGAGAAGAATAACAACGTGCAGTAAACAGTAAAACTGTTTGCATTATAAACCAGTGTGCAAATAATAAAGATAATACGTTACATTATATGGTAAGACACACCAGCAAAACAAGCTGTTTTGTACAGCTAAAAATAGCTGGATGCGGATGAGACTGGAAGCTAAACCCATAGAATTTACAAATCGTTGTGCCACTCTTACAGGAATAAAAAGGTGGATGTGTTACTTTGATTGCTATTTAACTCTATATGACCAGGTAAAAAAAATAAGTCCGATCATTAAAGTAATTGCACAATTGTCATCAACGAGCCACACAATTTGGAGCAGCAAAAAATCTAAACTGATGCCTTGCAAGCACTGCAGTAAGAGGAAAGTCCATTAAGAATGAAACAACAGGCAACTGTACTCGTATCTTTGAAGCAAAGTACAATTAACACATTTACAAATTCTAGGATGTCCACTATACTAATGAAGCATTTATGACCAATTTATGATGGTCTTCTGTGTAAGTTAACTAGCACAATAAAAATCCTATTCATAATAATCCTCTGGGCCTTTAAATCATAGCAAACGTCAGCCACTGAAAGAAAGAAAAAGAACCATTTAAAACACTTGGACACAAAATGGTTAAACATTAAGGCACACTATTAGACTGCAAGACATTCAATACCTGGAAGAAGTCCAACTCAATGAACCCACTGTTGTCTACGTCAATCCTTCTGAACACTTCTACAAAAGTTAGAAAAGAAGAATTTGCTTTTAATTGATATAAAAATGTAAAGAAAAATTGATATGTACACCAGAAATAAATTGAATCATATTATATAGTACTGTATGTAAGAAAACATGGATTGCAATGTCATTGAAAGACATTTTTAAATATTCATTAAAAGTTTAAAAAAGTGTAAATTGAGACAATTCAGAAAGTATGTAATTAAGTGATCAACAATCCGGTCAGCAAACCTCATATTCTTCATACCCATACATTTACAAAAATTTTTAATTAAACATCATTGAATCCTAAATTTTCAACCATTGAGAAAAAATGAACTGTTCTTACTGAACATCATCTCCAGGCGCATCACACAGGACACAAAGTTATCAAAGTCGATCTTCATGTCTGCATCTCCATAGCGTGCAGCCAGACTCTGATGAATGCAGTCATTCAGAGAGAACCCTGTGCAACCATTACAAAGAAATCAAGTTCACTTGCCGCTCCTTCACTAAAAACTCCTTTTAAAACAAAACGTTCAACTGAAGGTCAAAGATTCAGCGTACCGGTTTCCTTTAAAGCCATTCGCATCTCTGGTGTACTCATACAGCCGGACCCATCCATGTCATTCTTCTTATAAATGACCTAAAAACACAAGGATTTTATCCCGAGACAAGGTTTGTAAGTAGCATTTTTGACTTTCTATGCCACAAACTTACCAGATACTTTTGAATTTTCTTCCAAAGAGTGGCAAACTCAGCTAACCCTAGTTTACCATTGCCACTTTCCTGCAACAGAGTTAAGTCAAACTGCTTATGACGTATGAAATTTAACAGAAATGTATCTTTGGACATCTTAAACAACTGCCTGTTGGACTGTCTGTAAAGGATACATCCATGAGGTTCACCATGACCCTACATGTGTCCAAACTGAAACCATCTGTCTTAATATCCGTTCCTGTACGGAGAAGACAAATTGTTTACCAAGCATCTTTATGAATAAGATCTTTTAAATAAATATTCATGTATAAAGACAAGACTTGCTTTTTGAGACTATTTTGTTGAAAATTGTTCTCAGTTCAGTGGCAGAGATCTCCATGTCCTTGAGGCAAAAGCAAACATTATTAATGTTTTATGTTTAATGAGGTCAAACATGTTTTTCAAGGTAATTCATTAAGATCATGCAAGGGCTAAAATAACTCACATCTCCTGCAAGTTTAGTAAACAGTCCCCTAAAGCCAGCATCAACCTCATCTTCAGACACAGTCTCCTGAGGAGTCAGAAAACAGGTTTCTTGATGATATTCACATTAATAAAGTCAAAGGTAGCATTTCAAGAGAGACTTACATCTTCTATGTTTGCCTCTATAGGGTCATCACATTGTCTAGAAGAAATAAGGGACACAGACTCTATCACATACAGGCAAAAATTTCACAGCACCCATTTTCTTAAAAAAATGTAAACATTATATACATGAAATAATTAGCAAAAATAAGGAAATGAACAGATTGGGATTAATTTCTTTCTGACCACATAATTATTAAAACTATCTAAAACTATCTACATTTCTTGACAGGTTTCTTAGGACCACTTGTAATAAAGAGGGCTTTGGTTGATGATATGCTGAAGACACTACAAGTAACTTGAACATGGTCTTATCAAGGGCTTATTGAAAGTTTTCAGTCCTTACTGCATCTCAGACTGCTTCTCGGAGAACACACGCACGCAGAAGTCTCCATTCTTGTGCGGTTCGAATGTGGAAGGGACGATGAGATATTCTCCAGGAGGAAGTTTGAAGCGGGTGCTGACTTCTCTAAGGTTGATGAAGGTCTCAGATCGAGCTTTCTGAGCGTGGCTCAGGAAATAATTCTTATCCAGGTGAACGTCCTTTTGTCCATGGAACTGCAATGAGGTGATCAAGAACCAGAGGAAGAATAAGCTAGATTTTTACATTTTCTGAAAAAAACAATGTGAGTGGTGTTCGCTGGAGGAAAAGTCAGCGCTACTAGGGTTTTACAGGTGGTTTCCAGGCAGTGGCTAGGTGGTTTTGAACAGTTTCACTGTTGATTTTATTGACTAGTATTTTTAGCTAAATATGTTTCAAATGCTTCGTTATTACAATTTATGTTAATTCTCCACATGTCAATTTTCAGAAATCATTTTCAAGTCATTCCATTGTGCTCACCTGAGGAGGAACCTAGAATGAAAAAAAGAATATTTGTATAAGCAACACCCTTCACAGGTTATGTCAATACATTTACAACCAAAGATAAATGAAACACTGGTATCTCATCAACCCCACCTCGTAGATGGCGTAGCCGATGGTGTGCATGTCCTCTCCAGACTTCCTCAGCTTACGCCGGTTCTTCTGAATCAAGCCAATCAGCACACTGCAGCCCACTTCATCATCATCAGGATCATCATCTTCCTCCTCCAATTTGATCTTAAACTGAGGATTCATCCAGAAGGTGTCTATGGAAGACAAATGACATGTTACAGTGTCCTAGGTCGCATATTTCACACGGATTCCCCATATGCTACTGTAAAAAAAGTATTTTTTTAAATGTTTTTTGAAATTAAACTTTGAATGTTTGTCTCTTATGTTAAAAAATACAAAAAAAATCTAAATTACACTAAAAACACGAATATTTATATATTAAATATAGTAAAACCAATTTAAACTATTTAAAATAACACTTTTCTATTTGAATATATATTAAAATGTAATTTATTTTATGTGGTGCAAAACTAAAGTTTACATTGCTACTGAAACTAGAATTGAAATTTTTTTGTTTGTTTCATTCCATATATATATATAAATTAATCTATAATATATATTATTATATAATATCATTATTATTGTTATCAATTATATTATATATATTTATATTTGTTATATAATTAAAAAAAAAACTTGCCAAGTGAACTGCGTTATGCTAACTGAGACTAGTCATAGCAGTTGCATATTGTTGCTCTTTTGTTGATTTTGACCTTATTTGTAAGTCGCTTCGGATAAAAGTGTCTGCTAAATGAGTGAATGTAAATGTACCGATAGATAGTCCCTCTCTAAACTCATGTCAAACTTGAGCAGATGCACAGAAGTATAAACATGCTTACATGGGTGGTTCCTGCATCCACCGGCCGTAGAGCCTCGTCTCCAGGTGCCATCGAATTTACATGTACTCCAATGTTTGACGGAGTCAGATGTCAGCGTGTCTGGGGTCAGAGTGCAGATCTCTAGGCGGGAATATTGCTTCACAAATTCTGAGAATGACATCCTACACAAGAGCAAACAGGTAGTGAATAACTGTGCCAAGAAGAGCTTCAATGATGCAGTTATATGGTTTTTCACTGAATTTTACCAGAACTCTCCATCTTCTGACTTCACATTCTCACGTTCAGACGGATCGACGTCATTCCATTCAGAAGAGCTAAAATACACAGATATAATTAAGCAATAAGGTCAGGCTATATTACAGTGTAGAGCACTACAACAGCTTCATTACAAGCTTATGAAACTGCAAAATGTACATCTTAATAAATGAGTATTGTTCAAAAATTTTGGGTCTCACTTGTCACTCCAGGCCCCCGTCCATTCCACCTGACCCCAAGGATTACGAACTCTAACCAGCTTCTCCTTTCGGCCTCGATAATTAACCTGACAAGAGCATGGATAGATTATAGATATAAATGTTAACACATTAAATGCTACTTTCAGTGTAAGTCTCCTTTAACCAAGGCAAATGCACAGGAAAACATTTGAACTTAGTCTAATCCAAGGCATTATCTGAACAGTAATGCCAAAGGAGCCAAGAAAATGTAAGACATTTAGATGACTAACCTCAATTGCTCCAGTTAGAGAGTAGGCATGTCCTTTCACAAGCTTTTGATTAGTGATGGCCTCTGAGTCTGCTGCACTGGTGATCTATAGAAAATGAGCATTATTTTACTGCATATTCTCTGAAGGGATTTTCCTTTTTTGGGTGTCTGTATGTGTGCTAAAGAGCTCATACATCTATGGAGCATCCCAACAGAGCTCCAGATTCCAGGGCCTTCCTGATGATTTGGAACATGTTGGATGGGGCGCTTTTCAACTCGTACATTTCTGCAATCCCACCGGTGAAATCCTCAAAGCCTTCTGTGGTAGAACCTCCAGACAGAGCTTCATAACATCCATTCACTCTGAATGAGAGAACAGTGTCACTCAGAGGGAAAGTGTGCGAAAAGAGATACACAGACTACCAAGTATTGTCTCTTAAACAAGTATTTTATCAATGAAGTTACTAAAAATGACCCAAAATGTTTTTTGGGCAACATTTGTGTGCTGATTGTGCATGACTTATTAGTGATTACACTGCAAAGACATAACACACACACACACACACACACACACACATATATATATACATATATACACACATAGGATTAAAGGCAAAAGAATCAGCAATAAAAAGTAAGTAAATAAATAAATATACATGTTTTTACTGTATTTTTGATCAAATAAATGCATTAGACTTCACTCAAAAACATAAAAAAGTCTCAAAACTTTTTTTAATAATTTCAATTTAATTCATTTTTATAATTTCAATTTAATTCATTTTTATAATTTGAATAGACTACTTTTAAAATATAAGCTAGACAGCAATTGTGGTTGTTAAGATGCAAGACAAACACATCCCAAGCTCAACAAAAGGGGATGTTATATGACTCACTTAGCATAGGCCTTCTCCAGCAGGGCGCTCCAGAACTCTGAGCCTGTGGCGGAATGAACAAACAGCAGTTCTCCATCTCGAGTGGGCAATCGATCATCCACCACCACATCCACCCATTCCCCATACTGCCACAACTGCAACCATCAAAACAAATGTACTTAAATTAGGGAGGACTCAGCAGATGACACTTAGAATACAGCCACATAACACACGATTGTGCAGCATCTTCACCGGTCATCTGGAAATGATTTAAAAGGGTCATATCATACAATTAAAAATTTTCCTTTCTCTTTGGAGTGTTTACAAGCTCTTGGTGCACAAAGAAGAAATGTAAAGTTGCAAAGACTAAAGACTCAATTTCAAAGATATATTCTTTATAAAAGTTAAGACTCGTCCACGCCCTCCTAGAACATCTTGTTTTAACATGCCCCCACATGTCTACGTCACTATGTGGGAAAATTTGCATAACGCCACCCAAAGGTTCACGTAAAGAAAGAAGGCGTACATTTTATTCTCTGTTTTTAGATGCTTTGTGTTTCACTGTGAAAGTGAAACTACTTTCTTTGTAGATCTTCAACTTCGTGGATCGGCTTTCACCGTGGACGAAGCGGAGTCTAGCCTGGGGTCGTCACGTGGTTGCCGCAACCCCTGGCCGCTCCTTCGTCTGATCCGCCGGCCGTTCCTCGTTCTAGCCGCTGGCTGGCGCTCACTCAAGCCGCTGGCCGTTCCTCACTCTTTGCAAGGACAGTCTGGCACTTTCTGACTCACGGTATGTAAGTAGGTTTACATTTGTAAAGGATTTGCTACTGATGATTCGAATTTTGAGCAGTGTAGAGTAGCGCTTGTTGTTTTTCGTTTCTCCGATCCCAAATGCAGACATGTTTTTTTGTTTACATGGTGTAATATGCAACGCAATGCATAAAAAGACAGTAGAAGTCATTATAATCAGTAATTATGTCCAACAACAGTAGATACAACAACTGCCTCTTTTGTAATAGGTTTTATTGTTTTTTTCCTGTCATGCCGGTGTTCTGACCAGGACACGCCATAAAAGTACATGTTGAGGGGCGTAACATTTCTGTCAGATGCTTGAAATATTTGGGCAATCACAACGCACTTGATAGCTGGCCAATCAGAATACACCTCTCTTTTCAGACTGATGAGCTTTGTAAAAAAACGAAGCAATTCAGATGGCGGGGCATAGAGGAGAAACAATAATAATGTAATAAGAATGAAAATAATGTGTTTTTTAGCAGCATCATATGACCCCTTTAAATGCTTAAATATCAGACGCATAGCAAAATGTAGGATTTAAAAATACAGTAAGGCTGAGCTCATAGAGGAACTGAGCAGGGCCTGTACTTCCTCCGGGATTAATGCTGTCCGTCTATTGATCAGTTTGACTTCCTGTCCTGGCAAAAACATTCCACCATGACCCATAAAATCAAGCCATTGTGACTCTCTGGTAAAAAGTGATAACATTTATTTAATCTTTATCTGTCGAACTTCCTAGAAACCAGCTAGAACAACTCCCAAGCAACCTCCTAGCAAGGCTTCATTCCTTAAAACATTATCTCTCTGCAAACACCCCGCTTATTCAACATTTTTCTCTTCACAAGCTGTCCAAGTGCAACATAACTTTCATATCTACTTTGTTTACCTGAAAGTGGAAAATTCCAGCATAGTCTTGCCCAAAGCCCTGGTTGGATGGAACCACACGAGCCAAAACCTCTTCATTGAGGGTTAGGGAAGCAATGGCTGCTAGGAGCCAGCAATCACCTGCAGAAAGGAAACTCTTGTGGTTGTGGAAATTTGATACATTTGAACAGATTTACTTTGATATTTTACCAAAGCAGAGATATGAATTTCGTGTTTGTGGTGAACTATCCCTTTAAGACAATTTTCGACATTCTCAGTTGCAAATACTGAGATTCAATCCTCTAGCGGTTTGTTTGTAGGCCTTCACTGTTTGTCCTGCCCCCAAAATCCTTTGCATTCCACGATCTTTACAAAGAAAACTTTTCTTCCACAACATGTCAGCTGATCAGTCTCCAGAACGAGCTAAAAAAACGTTTCCGTTTCAGTTGGATGATTCACCTTTCATCTTTCATACAGCTATGACAATTTGTTCCTGATCATACTATGATGTGCAACAACACTGAAAGTGTTACTATAGTAACAGGCTGGCTTGATATATTGTGGTTTCCTCCACCAGTATCATAACTCTTCTAGCACTATTTCCGATTATAAAAGAATGAAGTTGAACTGAGAATACATTTAATTTAATTTCATGCAATAATTTATACCTCTTTGGAGTGTTTAGCGAGGTTACAAATATTGCATGATTGAAATTAAATCTATGCACATGAAGAGACATCAAACTGACTAAATAAAAAAATATATTAAATAAAAAATAATAAAACCTTAACTTAAATAAATAAATACAAAATAATGTTTTGTTAAAAAAATGAATACGGAAGCAAGTACACAAAAATAAGTAACAGAGTAAAATCTACAAACAAAAAAAAAAAAGTCAACAAAATGTTAACACAGAGTAAGATTTTAATATACTAAGCATACTTTTGAGCAAGGGGTTACATGAATCATTCTCTGTGTTGTGCAATGGTGCATATCACACCCCACTTCATGGGGATTTCTCCATCAGGCTCAACAGATTCATTACATGTAAAACAAACACACGAGCTGAAAACAGCAGTGGCTAGTATTTTTCCCAAAATATGCACAAAGACTTTTCAGTGATGTGTGAGAAACTAACTACTGGGTCTCCTTTAGTAGTAAGAATTACACAGCATTATGAGAGCGTGCAAACTTGCTTATTAAAGGGGAACATAATACTCAAAGACATTGGGTGTGCTTCATAAAATTTTTCCACTTGTTTAGAGGGGATTTCCCAGTAAAGTAAAAAAGAATAAGAACGATTCCAAGAGAGCTTCATAAAATGCAAGACATATTTGGTCAATCTCACGTGCTTTTGTCATTTCACATAATGGACATCTTGTAGACTCTTAAATCTGTTAGAACTGCACATACCACAGGCGGCTTTTACTTACCCAAACCTCCTTGGCAAATATCTGTTCTTGTAGCCCCTCCAACAATAAACTCCGGACTGGAGGTCAGTTCCTGCAGAAATGGTAAAAATCACTGACATGAAGATTTGTTCTGTTGTTGCCTGTTTGCCATTAACATTTTCAAGTGATGAGTCATTACTAAGAAATTAATGTTTCATGCCACAGATAGATAGATAGACAGATAGAATTCAGTTACATGATACATTATTTTGGCAAAACTACATTTATGTTGCTTTCTCAGGAACTCACCCCAGGTCTTTTCCACACAACGCCTCTGGTTTTTGGCGATCGTGGCCCGAGTTCGTTGAAGCCCAGAGACTCGGGAGCGGCTGGGAAGGTTGCATCGCAGAACAGCTGGCCACGGCTCAGACACTCACTTCTCAGACTCTCAAAGTTCTGGTTCAGGTACTTCACCGCATTTGCGTTCGTCCCGAAGCCAGCGGCCGCCTCGGCTCTCTTCTTGGCGAGTGTGGATGCCACGCCGGACATTTTCGAACTTTTTTTTGCCCTGTGCTACTTTGCAGCTGTAAGTGTGACAGTGAAAAAATTCTACGCTTACGCCTTAACCCACTCCTCCTTCTAGGACAGGCGTGGTCCAAAGCCTGTGATGTCTGGGCAGTCCCCAAACACGCACAGAACGCGCGTTCTATGTTCTTTTAGCGTTTAAAAACAGCTGGATGCAGCAGCAGCGCAGCGGAAAAGAAGCAGCACGCAGAGTTTTTTTTCTCCAAAGCTGAGCTTCACTTTCTTGCAACAGGAAGCGTTTCTAGTATTGCGTTTGCACTTTTTCGTCTCAGACCGCCTTGATGGCGAAAATAACTTCAACTAGGTTAACTTCAACTGGCTTGGTCAAGTTGGGTGGTTGTATATGGGTTTTGATCACTTTTTTTTTTTTTTTTATCTGGTCAGGCATGGTTAGTTTTTTTCGGTGGGGATGGTCAATAGCCTTTTATTACTGGCGCATACTTTGATATGTTTTCAAAAACATGTTATGGACATAAACAGTACCTTCCGTTCAGAATCGTTCACAAGCTGCAGTGAAATTGTTTTGTTTCCAGCAGTGGGTTGTAATATCCACCTCATCCAGTTATAAAGCATCCAGGACTGGGAGTGATTGATTTGTCCTTACAAACGCAACTGGTGCCTTCGTGTGTGTGTGTGTGTCTCAGTTAGAGACTGTATGGCCTTCTGAAAACTTTAATACAGTAGCCTATTAACATTATTACTGGTGCAGTGTCTTATTGGTGTGTCGAAAATACTAAAATACACCGTAGCTATTTCTTTTGTGAGCGTTAGCTATAGGATAACGGTTCAATTCTAAAACAATTTCAACTCAAATTAATATGTAATGTTTTCGTATTTATTTATTTGGTGAGTCGCCACTTAAGCCAGAAAATGTAAAGTCAACCAGACGTTTCCGCATTATCGTGCCTTCTATTACATATTTTGCATATATATTCTGCACATTCATAGTTCTTCAAAACTATCCGGTTCATCGCGAAGCTGCAGAGAGATCTATTTTCATGATGGACTGCTGCTGCCCTCTAGTGTTTTGAACACAACACATAAACGAGGAGTTGAAGACGTCCTTTTTCATTTCTTTTCTTTTCTTTTCTTTTCTTTTCTTTTCTTTTCTTTTCTTTTCTTCTGTGTAACAATTTCATAATAGTACATATGTTATATTATTGTACTTAAAAAACAGTGAGAGGAAGTGGAGTCGTTCCTTCTACAATAGTTTAAAGTTGCATAATAGTGTTGCATAAAAATTTAAATAAGGTGTGTGTGTGTGTGTGTGTATTAATGTTGTCAAATTATTAATCGCATCCAAAATACAAGTTTTGTTTATATAATATATGAGTGTGTACTGTGTATAGCCTATTTATTATGTATACAAACAATGTATATATTTTAGAAAAAAATTGATGTTTATAAACGTATGTATATATGTAATATATGATAATATTCATAGCCTATATATACACACACACACACACACACACATGTAAATGTTTTATTTGTGTTTATATAAACATAAAAAATAAACACAGATACATATGTATTTTGGATGCAATTAATCTTTTTTAATGCTGTCTTTTGTTTCTGCAGTTGAAATACAGGTCTATAAAGTTATATCACATAAGTTACTTGATTCAAGTCTTTTTCTGTGTTCCCATATTTTTTCCACTAATTTCGAAGCTTGTCCAGCAGAGGGAAGTAAGTGTCAAGCAAACACACTCAAACTCTGAGGCCTACAGTTATTAGTCGTTATCGAAGAGATGTGTCTGAAGCGGTCTGATTTCAGTTCGGTGCGGTAAAATATAGGCTATTGATAACTCTTCTTTTCATGGATCACTCTTCTCAGATATCAGTCTGTAGCCTTCGGAGTTAAATTACAACGCTTTAACCAACAATGTCTACAGGACTGTTTTTTTTACTTTTAGTTTTCTTTTCTCTTCGCTGGATTGGATTCATCAATCAATTATGAACATTCATCCGCAAACATGAGGTGCGAGTGGTCGCGAACGCGGATGGGAGAATGGAGGAAGTTTTTTTTTTTTTTAGAGCAATGATCGCGAATCATTTGAGTCAGTTCGGGAGTTCGGAGCGGGATCGCGAATCATTTGAGTCAGTTCGGGAGTTCGGAGCGGGATCGCGAATCATTTGAGTCAGTTCGGGAGTTCGGAGCGGGTTCTCGAATCAGTTGAGTCAGTTTGGGGATCGCAAAATATTTGAATCAGTTTGGGAGTTCGGAGCAGCTTCGCGGATCATTTGAATCAATTCGAGAGTTCGGAGCGGGATCGCGAATCATTTGAGTCAGTTTGGGGATCGCAAATCATTTGAATCAATTCGAGAGTTCCAAGCGGGTTCGCGAATCATTTGAGTCAGTTTGGGAGATCGGAGCGGGATCGCTAATCATTTGAATAAGTTCGGGAGTTCTTAGCTTCGTAGCGGGTTCGCGAATATTTTGAGTCAGTTCGGGAGTTCAAAGCGGGTTCGCGAATCATTTGAGTCAGTTTGGGGATAGCAAATCATTTGAATCAGTTCGGGAGTCGGAGTGGGATCACGAATCACGAAAGATTCGCGCTTGTAAATTTTCAAATTGGCCATAACCTTTAATTAGTTGGCAATAACCTTTAAAACAACTGGGATGGCAAGGCTACCCCGGTAGATCCGCCCCTATATATATATATATATATATATATATATATATATATATATATATATATATATATATATATATATATATATATATATATAATAAGACAGAAGGGTGTCCGCTTGCATTACAATCATGGTGCGAATTATTCGAGAACTTCCAAGTCAAAAATATTTACAAAAATATTTACAAAAATATTTAAAAAAGTATTTACGTTTTTACAGTTTACAAACACCATTTCAGTCACCTTTAAAACTAGATTAACAAATTAATCAATGGTTATAATGTCAATATATTAACATGAATGATAGAAAATAAGGTGTAGCTTCCACAGACTTTGCAAAAATCTAACCAATAATGGCGATTAATCGCATGCAAAATAAGTTAAATAAAGTTTTTGTTTACACAATATATGTAGGCTGCTGTGTATATTTATTATGTATATATACAAAACAATTGCATGTATATATTTAAGAAAATAAGTTGTTTATATATTAAATATATATATATACAAATATAGGCCTAATATTAAATATAAATATATTTATGTAAATACATGTAAGTATTTTCAAAATATATGATGAACGTGTGTGTGTTCTTTTTTATTACAAAGCACCATCGGAATGTTTTATATTATTGCAAATTAATCTAAAAAGAAAAAAAAAATCTATAATGTGCTAAAAGATGAATGATCGTTTCATGTGCATACTGTTTAAATGAAGTGAGATGCAAAGTAAAGCAAGCTTCATTTGCAGATAATATATGACACCCGACAATGCTGCTCAGTCATGCAGCATTCAACTTGTTTTAAACTTGAAACCGCAACACGATGATGATGATGATGATGAGGGAGGGAGAGAGAGAGAGAGAGAGAGAGAGAGGCTGAGCGCGGAGCACCAGTCCTCTCTCAGCATCTGATCAGCGGTCGCTCGGTAGGTCGCTGTCGGTCGGTTGTAAAGAACGCTCGTGCCGGACTCATCAAGAGGAGGCAGCAGCAGGTAAGATCTCTAACTTACTACGATAAACTGCTGGCAAGTCTACGCAACCTCTACTTTTATTTTTACTACTATTTTATTTTATTATTACCTAGACATGCGAGAAAATTGTGCAACAGTGATGCAACTAATCTAAATACATGCTTTTAGTTGCCAGTTCCGTTTCTGTGTCGTGTGTCTGAAATTTTCAATGTCTTATTAGCTTTTGATGGGTAGTTTATTTTCTTAACCTTTGAATGTTTGTAGTTTTGCTTGAGTGTTGCGCGTATCGGATAGCGCTGTGCGCGCCTGCTGCGCGTGTCTTTTATTTATTCATGTGTCATGCGAGCTCATGAGCGTGAACCAGCGGGTTGCCATGAAGCGCGTGAGGGGTTTCACCCCCGGAAACTTATTGAAGAACCAAATAAAACAGCGTGTCAGCTGATAACCACATTTAATGCGTTATTATGACTGATGGCGACACTGATGTTAGAGGAATGGCTGGCATGTCATTAGTGACATTAATAGTTTATAATGTGATGGCAGGAGGTAATTGCTGATGCATGCATGCTAGTGCACTTCCAGCTGGAAAGCAGATTTGATCACCTGTGCATGCATAAGTGCGAGGGATCCACTCCAGTTTGCTTATTTGTTTGTCCTTCATCCTCTAAAGTGGGCATAGTTGTCATATTTTACCTTAATTGACATACAGAGTTAGAAGTTGCTTGGAGCTAAAGCTAAGATTGATTGAAAACTCTGCCTCTGTACATTTAAGCTTGTTCGTTTTTTGGTCTTTGGCCCCAAGTTCTGGTGAACTCACTGAACTTATTGATTACAAAGAAAGTTCTCCAGTTTTTGGAGTTGTCTCTCAACTGTTGATCGGGTTGGGAACATTGAAACAACTTTAAAATTGAAGGCTCGAGCTCTGTTCCCAAACTTGTGAGCTGAATTTTTACAGCATAGCTCAAAATGCAAGGGATAAGATTCCTTTTTATGGGCTTTTTAGGGCAAAAAAATCTATCTATCTATCTATCTATCTATCTATCTATCTATCTATCTATCTATCTATCTATCTATCTATCTATCTATCTATCTTAGAATTTACACACAAACTGTATACATGCACTTGAAGAAGTGTTATGAAGCTATTATGGCTGCTCTGAATACATGATGAGTGTGTGAGGACTGAATGTCAGTTTATACATCAGAGTGACATCATCAGGACTTTGGTTACATTAGCTTTGTTGAAATAACAAAAAATGATGAATGCTCGGCGGAGGTGTGTTTGTGTGCATGCACAAGTGTTTCTGTTTGATATAGAATCTGCTGGCTCCTCTGCCACGCTTTCTCACTCGGCATGCCTGTCACTCCTTTCAAATCCACTCTGAAAACGAGCACAGGAAGAGAGAGAGAGAGAGAGAGAGAGAGAGGAATGATCATTTGAAATGAAGGCTGAGGATGGGACAGGTATTTTGAGTGGCAGGCTGAAATAAATGGCTGTATCAGAGAAGGAGAGAGGAATGAATTGCAGATACAGTGACACTAAAGCTGCCCGAGAGAGGACGGACAGATGATAAAAATAAAAGATGAATCTGAGAGATAAAATGGGAGAATTCTGATCTGTAAGCAGCAATGAATCCCACTCCGCTTGTTTTAGTTTTTGGCTCCCATTCGCTCTCCCTCGCTCTTTCTCACCCATTCTATCTGAGTGTCCCGTCTGTGCGAGGTCATTAAATCAGGAGGGTCAGTCAGGCAGAACGCAGAGAGGTCAGAGGGACAGAATTAAAGAGATGAGGGGTGCAGAAGGAGAGGAGAGTGGATTTTGGACAGGACCCTCCCATCGATCCAAATGCATATAGTCTTTATTCAGAATGGGATAGTTGTGAAATGCTTTCTGCACAGTGGGGATAGACTGGTATTTGGGCTGATAAATGTCCGTGATATATACTGCAGAGTCATATAGCAGTAATACACTATAGTCTTAGACTGCTTCCTTCTTGATATTTTTGACCTCACTGATCTCCGTATTCTGTTTTTGGAGCTGAACGCCTCTCACCATTACGAGTGATTGAGATTTTAATTGAGCACAGATGTGAATGTGACATGATGCTCTTAAGAACAAGCTGTTTATTCGGTCAAAGAGGGTAAACGAATGGCTGCATGTGTGCTTTATGACGGTAACAGACTTCAGAGCGGGTTAGAGCTGAAAGCTAAAAGGTTTAGTTCAGCTAGCAATAAAAAAACCTGTCATTATTAATTGCACTGTTTCAAACCTGTTCTGTGCAACACAAAACAAGGGAAATTTATGAATGATATTTTGGGCACATTTTCAATACAACTGTGAATAAGGACAGGAGCTGTAAAGCTCCAAAATGCATGTTGTGTGTTTAAAAGAAAAAACCCATCTGAATGATTCATTCAGATCATACTAATCGTTCTTGAGTTTATCTCACTTTAAGTTTGATTCAGTGTTCATTGATCCATAAGCTCATTGGACAGAAGACCAGTGAACAACAACTTGTGGTCTGTTTGTACACAAGGACTAGTTTAAGGATATTTCTAGGTTTCTTTTGTGTTTTTGGAACCATCCAGTCTTCATTCACTAGTCGTTCTTTAATAGTTTCCCCATTGTGTTTCATGGATAAAAGAATGTTATGAGTATATGATGACAACAATTTAATTTTTGGATGAATGAAACCTGATGGGTCCCAGCCATGAAAACAGACCTTTAAGTCTCGTTGAGCATAGTGATATTCAGGAATATATTCATTTCACTAAAACATATAGACTAAAGACTATATATATAAATGTATTCAGCAGACGCAATTTCATGCAAATGTCTGACACACTGTGAATGCAGTTTGAACTGATAAACATTTAACATCTCATACTGCTCCTGCTTAACGTGAGTCCCAGAAGTGCTTTAGAGTTTGTGTAGTTCATTACAGCGAAATGAAATGAGCGTCACTCCTTCACTTTGACAGAATTGTTGAATGCAAACTAGATTTTAAATTGCAACCTCAAGGCCATAAAGCGATTTGAGTTAATTCGATCAGTTGTGCGTGCTTAATGGATATCTCATGATGTCTCAGTAAGTTTGGTAGTTTCATAGGATTTTAATTGTTTCCTATAGCAATGCACACTATCGTTCAAATATTTGGGGGTTGGTAGGGTTCCTGTGAAGTGTGTTGACTTCCAAAAAGGTTTTATATTTTTATTTTATTTTATTTTTTTCACATTCATTGCACAAGTTATTCTAATTGATCAAAACTATGAATATTTTCAACTTGGTTTAAGGAAGATATGAATAAATCAGGGCTGGATATGGGCCAGGCCAGTGCCCTTCCATAAAGCATCATAGTCTGTCAGGGAGCCTCCAAAGCCTCAGGTCGTTCAGCTCAGCAACTGAGACGACAATCCACACAAAAACATGCATCACCTAATTTATCTTCAGTATTGTATAATGGTAATTAATCTTTTCTGTGAGATGTTACATTTCCCATTTTGGCTACAGATGTCACATCCGTAACTCTGGAATTCCCTGCTTATTTAGTTTGACTGTGTAAATAAGCTGGTGTGAATCTGTAAAGTTTGTAAAGTGAGAGAGATAGGAGCATATGGAGAACACTTGCAAACGCCCTCTCCTGTTCATCCATAACTCAAAGCTGTAGGATTTGCAGTGTTCAATTACAGTCCCACTCATAAATAATCTGACGGAGGCCGGTCATAATACCCCATTCAGTGTTAGCTTTACAGCGTGACAAATCCTTGTTGTTGGTATTTATGTACAGAATGCAGCCTTGGGAACGTTTGTCTGTGTGTGTGTGTTAAATAACAGCAAAATCCATTTTTAAGCCTTTTTAATCATATGTGTCACTGTTTATATTTCTCTAATGAAGAAAAAGGAAATACAGTAACAAGAATTTAATGATAATCACCAATGAGAATAATGAGAGCACAAAATGAAAAATAAAACATGCTTACAGGGAAATGTCATGAAAATAAAGTCATGAAAATCATCTTAATGTTCCATAAAATATTTCATCTTATTATGCAAAACATATATATTTTATTTAGTTGTCTCCTTAATGTTTTTTTTTTAATCAAAGGCAATACAAAATTATGTTTAAGTACTTTGTAGTTAGTTTATATATATTACATTTTTGTTGTCCAGTAACCAATATGCAACACTGTTTTTTTTAAATTATTGATTTATTTCTGCTGTTTGACCAACCCAGTCTCATTGGAAATATGTGACACTGCCTACATATTATTTGTGTGAATAAGAACTGCCTCTTGTGTATCTCCTGGACACTGCGGTGTAGGCTACTGTATAGGTACACTTTTTTTTTCTTGCAGAAATTAATTCAGATTTCCAATGAGGCTGGGTTGTTTTGGATACAGTAAGAAGTATAAGAATCAAACCTGTAAACCTGTTTGAAAACAGTCATTTTGCTTTGCAATTTATTTGAATTTGAAATCAGAAACTATATACTTCACTTACATATTTAGATTTTAATGAAAAGAGCATGGGTTGCTGAAAGTAAAGATGAGTTTTATTTAGGGCTGCACATTTAATCGCATGTGATTGTCATGCGTGTCTCATCAGTAAAGCTGGTTCTGTGATTAGCAGTTAATGTCCATCACCTGCTTTCAAATGGAGTGGCACTTAATATACAGAGTCGTAGTTCGCTGACAAGCTACACAATATCGCGTTCATAACCGCATGTGATTCATCTGCGATTATGACGCGGTATTGCGTAGCTTGTCAGCACACATGACAAGCGATTCATTCACAATCACATGCGATTAATCATGCAGCCCTAGTTTTATTCTACACCCTTGCTTTGTTTTACCTGTGTACTGTCAGATAGCTGCATGTTTCTCCGTCTGATGTGTTTATTGAAGAGGTGGACCTCTCCACAAAACAACACCTGCCCTCTCTTTCTCTATTTCTCTGACTCTCTGTTTCTTTCTAAGAATTCTGACAGTTTGTTTAGCAATGCAATAATAGAGGAAACCTATAACAAACTCTCTGGAGAGAGGGATGAGGCAGAAAGGAGAAGATAGAGGCGAGATAGAGAGAGCGAGAGAAAGAATATCAGTCCTTCTCCAGCTCTTCTCTCTGACAAGTTATTGATTTAAGTATTTTGTCGGCGCAGTGAGCTTGTCTTGCCTGCCTCTAAGTTTTGCTGCACATAAAGTTAAAGTCGGCACATAGCAGTGAAACATGTTGAACATATTAGCTTGCACAAACCATTTAATACTCATAAAATGGTTGACCCCACAAGTTTCAGTTTTCTCTCTCTTCTGTGAGTGTTTGATCTGCTGCGGAAGAATTTCTCGTATCATTCACCAGTCAGTTTTTTTTTTACACATGAAACCATTATGTACAAAGTTCTAGCATGAAACACTAGATGGCGCAGTCTAATAGATCTAACTCAATATGAGATAATGACATCATCACATGGCACTGCCGATTGGTTCTCTCCTGTATCGGTAGCCAATGAGCTTGCTGCTTAACATTCAAATATTTGGAAGTGTTTGCTGTAGCAGTAGCAGCGCATTTCAGAAACCCTCCACCTTCCCCAGCTCCACCTTTAAAGATCTGCTACAGGGTGACCATGTATGCTATTGGGGTTATTCATGTTATATGTGCAGCCGCAATATTTCTTACATGCTCACAGCAGCATGTTGTGGATGTATTGGCAGAAACAAATCTCGATTAGCAGCTCTATTCTACTAAGACCAAATACATTAACTTTGTCATGTATATTACCATGCAAATCATCCAAGAGTTGTTTTTACAGAAAAACAGTTATAATGAGACATTTTTTATTGCAGCGTTTGTAAGGCTGCATGTATTTGGCCATAAATACAGTAAAACCAATGACATTGTGAAATATTATATAAAATGTAAAATAATTTTTCATTTGACTATATTGTAAAATGTAATTTATTCCTGTGATGCAGATCTGAATTTTCAACATCATTACTCCAGTCTTCAGTGTCACATGATCCTTTAGAAATAATTCTAATATACTGATTTGCCGCTCTAGTAACATTTCTTATTTTTTGTCATTTTTGAAAACAGTTGTGTTGCTTAGTGTTTTTGTGGACTTTATTTAGGATCTTTAATGAGTAAAACATGCAAGAGAACAGCTTTTATTTGAAATAGAAATCTTTTGTAACAAGAATCGCTAAAAATATTAACTTTTTAATAAAAGAATGGTAGTGTGTAATGTTCGATTGTAAATTCCGCTAATCTTAGCAGATGTGGTTAAAAAACCTTTTGTACTTTGAATGCAAGCTCTCTGAAAAAAATCTGTTTAATGGTGTTGTTTGGCACAAAAATAAAATGGCAGTGTCCCTTAGTTTGTAAAAAGAGCAGAAAAAATGTTTTACAAAAGGCTGGTGGGCAATCACATCTGAAAGATTTAAAATCAACATGAAAAAAAAATGGACTTGGTAATTTTAATCAAAATCCAAAAAAATGACATCCAAGCCCTTACCTCCAACCACTTTTCAAGTCAAGTCAAGTAACACACTAGAAGTTCCTTTTCTCGTTAAATATCTCAGGATGTCTGTGAAAGTTACTGAAATACATTTGACATAAACAAACAAACAAAAGGAATGTTGATGAGTCAAACTTGTTAAAAAACGTTGAACTTCAAATTTAAAAGTGGCCGTGAAGTTCCTGTCAGATTTTCCTGGTATTTTTCGAAGGTGGATTGCTGTGAAGTGCTGCCATTCACACTTAGCGTATCAGCGTTGGATTTCAGCCTGCTAGCTCCACTCTCTCGCTCTACAGGAGACTAATTCATTTAGTTCTGCAGTTAGAGAAAGAAATAAAAAAAATAATAAAAAAATCAAAACATGTAAGAACAACAAGAAAAAAATGGAGAGTGCGTAGATGGCGGAGGAGAGACCTCACGTGGTTGTGGCTAGAGGAGAAGACGTGCTTGAGCGATAGTGACAGGATGAACTGCAGCACGCCGTCTCGCTGGGGCCCCGTACTGTCGCAGTAATTACCGTCTCTACAGGTCACCAAACACTCACAGACACACACACACACAAACACATTATTCACCCTCATAAATGTGAAAAACGCTAACACACACACGCAGCCGTGTCTCAGACTTTGTTTCAAGGCTGCAGCTGAGAAAGGTGTGTGTCTCCTGCTGCTTCTATTGCAAGCTGGCAGTTTGCCTGTTTAATCCAACACCTTCATGTAGCACACATGCATTCACACACTTACTGACTGCGTTTATATATAATGAGATTAAGTTGGAGCTCATGTACACTGAATACTGTGATTATGTTAATGTGATTATGCTCATAATTGCAGAAACCATAATCACAGTCAAATATGTGGAGTTTAATCGCATGTGTATACTTTAATGGCATTTCTTCCAGGTGTGTGTGTGCTGCAGATGAGGGAGGTCTTGCGCAAATGATTAGGTTTAAAAGCATGCTGGAACAAAAGTGTTTCTGACCGCCACACGATGTCCGTAAACTTTTTCCGTTTCCTAAATACGATGGAAGGGTTGCTTGCTTCTACAAAATTCAAGAGGTTTGCCTTATAAAGTTTGTCATATAATTTCCAATAATGTCAAATTTTCAATCTCATTTGCATGTTACTTGATCTCATTATGATTATTCACTAAAAAATGTGATGGTTTTAATAACATTTGGTACCATAACATGCAATAGAAAATGTTTAGTTGCAAACGCAACAGGTCTTTTTGCTGTTACAGTGTTTGTTTGCCTGTTTAAAGTGTAAAATTCTTGCTGGTTTCAACAGCCTCTCTTATTTTTGTCATAAATTTGATATGTAATGCCATTTGAAAGTTTGGGGTTGGAAGAAGAAGTCTCTTCTTTTAGTCTCTTCTCTCTTACCAAGGCTGCATTTATTTAACCAAAATACAGTAATATTTTGAAATATTATTACAATTTAAAATGACTTTTCTATTTTTAAGGTGTTCTCAAATGTAATTTTTTTCTGTGATGCAAAGCTAAATTTTCAGCATCAGTACTCCAGTCTTCAGTGTCAAATGATCCTTCAGAAATTCAGAAGTTATTTAAGACATATTTTCAAATGAGTCTGATGTCATCCGTCTGCACACTAGCACATGCAAACTGAAAGTTAAAGAAGTGTGAGCCTACATGACCATATTGTATGGTTAAACCCGCAGTACTCCACATAATTTTACTGCTATTTTAATTATGAGCACAATCACATTAACATAATAACAGCATTTTGTATGACCTCTAACTTAATCACAGTTCTGGCTTAATGGCATTACAAAAGTGCATTTTAACATAGCCAATATGTTTAAAAGAGACTGATTTTCACCTAAGTGGACAGCATATTGTTTCTAAAATGTAAGTTACTCTATATTAACTTCTTGTTTATAGAACTGTTGTATAAAAGCAATATCACATTTGCAGTCAAACTGTACTGAATTACCTACAGCGCTCTGCCTGCGGCTGCAGCTGCTGAATTCAACCCTCTGCTACTGATTATTAGAAGTGAAAGAGAAGAAATATCCCATTATATCGTGGGAAAAGGACGCACAAAATAATTAGCCTGTGCAGACAGCAGGATAATAAGATCATGAGAGGTTGGTCACTTACGTGGAACCAGCGACTCTGAAAAGCTCACAATGATCTTAGTGATGGGGCAGAGGAGAACAAACTGAAGTGGTGTACTCTGTGAGGTTAAATCCTGTCACACACAATCACACTGGAATCCATTGTAAAGAACAGATACGCAGGATATGATTGATCTCACCCACTCTTCCTGCTTTAAAAGAACATTTACCACAAATAGCCACCAAGCATTTCCATCAGAATTTGTACCCAGTGTTTACAGTGTTAATTGATGTAGTGGTTGTATTACAGTCAGCAGATGGCTTTGTTGGGTTATCAAGGTTTTTATTGTACTTTTAACTGTGAATGATGAGCGATTAAACTCCTAATTATGTGCCAATAATCCAAATGGTGTTGTGGAAAGTCAAATGTCCTGCATAGATACAGGTCATGATAATTCATGCACTCACTTTTTAAATTGTTATGGGTGTTGCGGGGCACGACGGGAATTTGTAATGAATGTCACTCTCAAGTCGGCATTGTTTGTGTTATAGTGCAATGCTGAAGCAAGTTAATAAATATGTTAGTGGCTGCTTTTGGAGTTCTGGCATTTTTAAAAGGTAAAATGTAAGCTTGTGTTGTTGTTAAAGCACTTACATTGATATTTCAGAACAATCCTGTTTATTATTCAAGCTATGAATTATGTCTAAAAATCATTCTTTTTGAGGTTCATTTAGGAATAAAAACACAGGAATTTACAGGAATAAATTGCATTTTGATATATATATATATATATATATATATATATATATATATATATATATATATAAATGAGAAAACTATTGAGAAAAATATTTTGCATTATTAATGCTTTTTTTTTTATTAAATTGAGACTTCTTTTTAAAACCAAAAAAAAATGTCACTACCCCAAACTTTTGAGCAGTGTTGAATGTAACACTTAAGCCTTTTAAAACCATGCAAAGTCAAGTATTGAGATTTCCACTGTAAGCGATATTCTAAAATGCACTGGTGAATTTACTTAACAGCTACACCATACATAATTTATTATCATAAATGCCTCTAATTGATGCTCATTATAGAATGTGCTTTCTTCCCAAACACTTGGTTCTATTGTAAAGTAGGCATTAAAAAGGATGTTTGAGTGTATTTTTTTGCAATCATGCCAGCAGTAATTATAGCCGGATTGATTGTGTGTGTGGCTTGAGACAGGTAACAACAAAATACTGACACTGTGGGGGAAAAAAGTCAATTGACCCGTGCAAATTATGTTCAGACTGCACAAACAGCCCCAGATTTGTGGCAGTGTTTGCCCCATTATCTGATTTGCATAATTCATTTGGAACTGGCCACTAAAACAACTGCAAGCACATGCAAATAAATTACACTTTCAGAAGGAACAATTAATTCTTAGTGAACCTCCCCTGGCATGCATAACTCCAGTGGCATGCAACCCATTTTGAGTCCATAGAGATCAGCGTCAAAGGCACACCGATGACACTCACATGACATTACAGGGCTGATGCGGCAAACTCCCATAATTCCATCAGCACATTTGGGCTCATTTGCTCTGTTTGTTTACTGAAGTGTAAGTTGTGTTTCATGTCACAGTACCTGCAGCACAATGTGCACAGCATCACAACTACTTGGCAGAGTGACAACTAGATTGCCGAATCATATAGTTGTCTCTGCATATTAAGCTTAGATAGGAGAAAGTGTTTTAACATCAAAGAAATCACACAAGCTGCGCTCCTTTAGTGTTTATAAGGGTGTGTAGTGAGTAAATGAAGAAAAGCAGTGGGCGTTGTATATAATATATAAAATAAGTATCAAAGTGTCTGACTCTTCTCTGTGTTAGAGCAGTTTAGTTTAAGATGAGGGAGTTGCTCCGTCAAGAGTGCCACAGTCTGTGAACTATAGACCCCAGGGCCCAGTGGGTTTCTCATTAGTAAAATTAAGTTTGAATACTAATACAAACATTTTTGCTGAGCTGGATCATACGCGCCATCCCTGTGGGCAAGTAACCTTTTTATTGATTGGTAGTTCTTTTCAATTTTTGCTTGATACTTTAAAAACATGGCTCTCAAACTGTAATCAACCAATTTACTGCTTGAAAGCATCTTGAAAATGAATTGCATTCCTTTTTTCAATTTCCTTCGCCAGACATGAGTGCTTTTACACCAAAAAAGAAGAGAATCAGTGTACTATTTTTGGCCTAGAGGTTGTTGGTTTTGTAAGGTTTCTCTAATCTTTTTGTCTTATATTGGAACAGTGTGATTAGGGTCTTCTTAGTGTCTGCTCGAATACATCACTTTTTTTTTTTATTCATAAAGTTCAGGGTTTGTGGGATAGATGGTATGTTTGTAAGAGATTAGAGAGAGTTTTTTTGGTCTCCTTGGTCTCCTTGTGTGACAAATGATTAATTTTGTTGAAAATATTTTTTTTAATTCAATTCAATTCAATTCAAGTTTGTATATTTGTATAGCGCTTTTTACAATACAAATCGTTACAAAGCAACTTTACAGAAAATTACGTTTCTACAATATTTAGTAATAGCTTATAAGTGGTGACTGTCAGTTGCGTGTATGACAGGATTTTTCAGAAAATATTAATAGAAGACGTAGTGAGCCAGACGATGAACACTATTAACAGCAATTATTATATGATGCAGTCATACTTGTAGCAATATTTGTTAGTTCTGTTGTTGATTCAGGGTTAGCATCATCTGAGGTCCTCTGAGGGTCAGCATCATCTCTTCTCAGGTGTTTTAGCTCATTATTTGATTGAACTACCAGTCTTTACACACATTTGCATACAAATGCAAAGTATTTGTAAGATGATTACATGATGCCTTTAAAAAATGATAAAAATTACAAAGAGGAATATAGTAATTTAGTATGTTTTTATATTAAGCGTTCAGATCAGCTATAGTATTTCGTTACAAACATATCTTTGTCTCAGTGCTCCCATATGCATCCTCCTCGCCTGTTTTTACTGAATATTACAGTATGTTTAAGATGTATTGCATTCATTAAACATTCATCAGTTACTTTACATTGTTGCAAAACTGAATGTCTATTCAAAAAGTAGCATAAGCCTAGCATTCTATGTTGAATGTGTGGATTTCCCTGCAGCTGAAGCAAGTGCCCATTGGGCCCATGTGACAGCACTTTTCTAGTGGCAGAATGTTCAGCTAACATGACGGACCGAGAGAAGGTTTGTGCTGCTATAGACGCCAGGGAACTCTTTTATTATATAACCCAGGAAACTGCAAGACACCAAATGAAAACAAATGTGACTATTTTTCCTTCCCTCGCTCTCTCGTTCTCTTCCTCTATTTTTGTGTCTCTTCTGTTTCTCTCGAAATGCAATTCACTGCCAAGGTTGTTGCTCAAATTCTACACCAGGGATTGCAATGCTAACCAAAACATTATAATATGCAGCTTGCTCATTTCATTTAGTTGTAATGTTCATGTATTTTTGTTGAGCGTGTGCCCTGCTACCGAGTCTACAGGGACGAACAGCAGACGTGGGCTTTTTCCAGTTTGACTGTAATTTGCTTAGCTGAGAACAAAAACTTTTTTTTATTTTTTTTTTATTTTGGACTCAAACCATTCATGTAAAGACTGAGGTTTTACAAACACTTTGGAAGATAGATAGAGAGACAGACAGACAGTGTTGATTTAGAATTGCAATTCAGATTTAAATGTATGACATTTGTTAATTTGTCCAACAGACAAATCAGACAAGAGAGTAGAGTAATGTAGGTGGACTTAGGCCCTGTTTACACTATTGTGCCGTTTTAAAAATGAAAATGTTTCACCTCTACACTGGCAGTTTTACTGCATTTCAGAAACGATCACACAGAGTGAATGTGGGCAGCTTTTGGTCCGTTTACACTGAAACACAACCCCTGAGTTTTCTAAATAAATGGAGTCTGCAGCATTTTTAAAAGTCTCAGTTTTTGAGGGGCGAAAACGTCAGAGTAGTGTAAACAAAAGCAAAAGTTATGCTTTTTAAAACGAAAATGACCTAGTGTAAACGTAGCCTTAAACTTGAAAAGTGGTGTGTATTAACATCTTTCTGTGATTAAAATAAAATACCTTTTGATGTTCATTCATGTTTATTTTGTGCTTTAGTAAGTATGAAATGACGATCGGTTCACTTGTCGCTTGAGTAGAAGTGCTACAGCGATCTTTTAAAGAGCCACAAAATAGTATTTATTGTTTGAATGACAAATGACAACATTTTGAAGCTGAGATTTTGTTTCACACCAAAGTTAAGCACCTCTGTCTTGTCTGTTGGCGTGTTTTCAGTTTCCTCTTTGCTTCACAATTTTTCACTGAGTGAGAACATGATGTGTGTCGTGAGAGCAGCATATCTTGTTGGACGTAGCAACAATGACTAAGGGGGTGGGGTCTTTACAAAAGGTCAATTAAAATAACTGAAAATCAAATAAAGCAATGTTTGCAAAGAGAAACTTGGCTTATGTAGCCTACATATATTTTATTTTAAGAAATATAAAATTAGATTATTATAGTAACTAAAAATCACTCCATCAGGAGAACCAGTGCTGTGTTTTTCCTCATTATAGAATGTAATCCTAAGATGCTGGGGTAAACTTCCATTTGATCGTTTTCTAGAATGGAAAGAGAATTAGATTGTATCTTATCTCCATCCCCGCGGACACCTTTAACGCCGCAGCTTTAAGAGTAAATACCAGCAAAACAAACAAGCTCAGCCAATCCCAGCTTGGTAATTAGCCTAATTAAACTGAGGTTGTACGCGGCGTGATTATACATCATTAATTTCGACCTTACAGTTGCTGTAATTAAGTCGCTCATCACAGCAGCTCCCTTGTAAATATAATTTTCACTCTTCTCACTCAGACACTTGTTTATTTCATTTATTTATTTTTACTCGGAGGTGGAAGGGAGGGCGAGCGAGCGAGTGAGATGCTAGCTGATCAGCAGCACACGTCTCTCCATTAACTCGAGTGTGTGTGAGTACTTCACTCTATGGGGATTCCTTGTTGAATAAACCCTCCTTCTCACTTGAGCAAGTGTAAAACTATTCTTCATTTTAATGCATAAATTATATGCCTATTAATCATTAATACTGTCAATATAACACCCCTCTCCTCAAGCAATATCATCTATTGGGTGACTTCACGTAAGTCGGAAAGTGCTTTTAGCATGCAAAATATTTGTGATAAAGTCTTCTTCTCCGAGGAAATGCAGCATATGGTGTTTCGATGTGTGGATTTTAATGTAGGTATGCACAGTTTGGCCCAAAAATCATGTTGGGATTATGCTGACAGATTGCAAATGCAGAACAAATACTTAAACATGTCATACAGCTTCTGCTTGTATATCAAGGCTAAAAGAACAAAAGGCATAAAATCATTTTGAAGCAGCTCTCATGTTCAACTGGGTGTGAAACACTACAAGCTGGCAAATGATGCCTTTTGTCTTCAAATTAAGTTATTTTTCTCACGCTCTACTGCTGGCAAAAGAGTTAGTCTTAAGGGTGTTCACCCGGGTACGAAATTAAATTTTAGCCCACTAGCTATAGTGAGCTTATATTTATATATATATATATATATATATATATATATATATATATATATATATATATATATATATATATATATATATATATATATATATATATATATATATATATATATGTGTGTATATATATATATATATATATATATATATATATATATATATATATATATATATATATATATATATATATGTGTGTATATATATATATATATATATATATATATATATATATATGTATGTATATATATGTATATATATATATATATATATATATATATATATATATATATATATACGTATATATATATATATATATATATATATATATATATATATATATATATATATATATATATATATATACACTGTAAAAAATTTCTTGTTGTTTTTACAAAAACTTTTTGGCAGCTGTGGTTGCCAGAATAATTTTGTAAAAATACAGAAAACTGTAAACACATTTACGTCAAAAACTGTTAATTTTACAATATAAAGCTGTAATTTACAAACAAGAAAATGTGAATATAAACCAGTAAATTCAACAACACACAAAATTAAATCTGTTTTGTACCTTGAAAATACTGACAACCACCATAATAATAAAGATGGTACTGTATAAGAGAAAGCCACATAAAGTATCAAAGCTCATCACAAGTAGCTTCACCACAAGCAGAAGTATATATTAACATATAGAAGGTGCACATTTATGGAAACACAAAACACCATCATGGTAACACACGTGATACTTAAATAATGCAAAAAACTTTCATTAAGCAAAAGAAGATGTAACATAAAGCTCAAATGTACATAACTGATAACAAGAACTATTTAAAAACATGATTATTTAAACAAAATACTTTCAAACGTGGAGTGTCACGCAGGGAATTCTGGGAATATCAGTTTACAGTTTTAGACTGTAAATTATACATTGATTTGTTCTTTTTTTACTTCTAAAAGCTGTATAATTAACAGAATTTTACTGTAAAGTTACATTAAATGCTTTGTTAGATATTTTACAGTTTTTTCCCTGTATATAGTACGGGAACTTACTGTTAACCTATTATCAGTTTTTTTCCGTAGCGTTTTTACAAAATTTTACAGTTAAAATTACACTTATTTTTTACAGTGTATATATATATATATATATATATATATATATATATATATATATATATATATATATATATATATATATATGTATATATATATATATATATATATATATATATATATATATATATATATATATATATTATAATAATATAATTTCATTTTATATGTGTATTATGTATGATGTATAACATTTTATCTAAGTTCATTGATGCAAAGAATATTCTTAACATGCGTTTGTTGCTGAAATGTGGAGTTCATATTAGCATAATGAAAACTGGTCTGAGATCAAGAACATGAGATAACTGTCTCACCCCCTGAATCTGATGGAAACTGAACAACCACTGGGTTTTCATTTCATCATCACAGAAAGCATTTGGATTTTTATTTGGACACATAGTATTTGACTTGCACTTAAAGCCATTTCTGGAGCCACCGATGTAAAACCTTTGAGATTTTTCTCACTGAGATTCATGCAGTGTGTTACAGTTTATCAGGAACTCAGCAATGATTGTATTTGCATATCACATGTTGACATCAGGAGCATTAAACTTGTGATGAGGCTCACTCGGAGACATCACAACTTACAACATGAACCGTACATGATTTATTTATAGAGCTGGCTATCAACTCGCAGAAGTGGATTAGCAGCTGTGCTAATGTCATAGAATTTTTGATGATGAGTTTCAATCACAAAGACTTGACCAGATGATGCCAGTACACAAATGTGCAGTGTGTAATATCTGCAATGCTGGAAGTACCAAGCAATTGTGGTCGTGTTTCACGATGCCAATCTTAACACAGTGGTTGATTGTGTGTGTGTTTGTGTGTTGCAGGTTGGAGATGTCGTGGTGTGAAGGCTCTGGAGGCAAGATGACTGTAGTCAAGTTGCTTCTCTCCTTATTGCTGCTACAAACACTTTCTGAAGGTAACTGGTTTCCTTTTTAAGTGGGGATGTTCCATAGACGTAATGTTTTTTATACTGTTAAAACTATATTTTCTATCCCCTTACCCTAACCCTAAACCAAGCAACACCTAAACTTATGCCTCAAAGAAAACTTTTTGCTATTTTATATTTTCAAAACTATATGATTTAGAAGTTTGTTTCCTCATTGGCACCAAAAATGTCCCCACGAGGTCAACATATATACGGTTATTAATAAACCTGTGGGGACATTTGGTCCCGATAATGCAGGGAATATAGGTGCACACACTAGGGCTGCACGATATTGGGAAAAATTGACATTGCGATATTAAATTTTTCTGCGATATATATTGCGATATGACATCTAATCAAATTTTTTCGTAAAAAAAAAAAGGGGTTAGCACACTTACATTCTCATTTTAAATTATTTAAACTTCAACACCATTGTGTCAATTGATTAATATGCGGGAGGGAGAGAGAGCAAGACATCGCTCGTGTTGTTTGAAGAGGGTGAGCGTGCGGCGTGTCTCTCGCTCTCTCTCGCGCGCCCTCTCTCTTGCGCGTGCACTCTCTCTCACGTGCTCTCCACGAATCACATTCGTCAAGGGCCGGGGAGCAGCTTCCCCATACAGTTAATGAATAACGGATCAATTACGATGTGACTATCGTGAATTCGTACATCGCGATATCGATGCTTAAACGAAACATCGTGCAACCCTAGCACACACACACATACACACAGTTTCTCACTTTGTTTCTCCATGAGGTGCACAATTTTTGCGTTGTTATACCAAAGCAAACTTTACATTTGAGGATGAGTATGTATAAATCAACTTCTCTAATAAATCGTCAAGCTTGATTTGACAATCAAATGGACAAGTTTGTGAAGTGACAGAACCTATAGATTAATGTGGAGAAACAGCTAACCAATACTATATTAGAAAATTTAATTGTTTAAAAGATTTTATACATTTTGAGTTTTGCTGTTAATTGGTTGGCATTTAAGTTCTGACATGAAATTATGAGCTCTACTGTATACTCTCCAAAATTAATTATTTTCAATGACTTTTCACACAATATTTATATCTAAACAGTTCTTTTAAATTATAAATAACATTTAAAAATATTTTCCAATATTAAAGGACAAAAAAGTGGCTTTAGATGGCAATGCATCATGTTTTATTGAAGTCAGCTTATCATTGCAATTCAGTTCACAAAGGAAATGTATGAGCATTCTGTGGGCCCTATCTTGCACCCAGCGCAATTGACTTTGTACACCGACGCATGTGTCATTCCTATTTTGCACCCGCGCAAAGCGCGCTTTTCCCTCCACAGAAGCACGTCGCTAAACTAGTGAATGAACTTGCGCTCCCTGGGCGGTTCAGCGCAAAAAAGGAGGCGTGTTCCAGCGCAAACAATCCCTGGTGCTATTTTGCTGTTCCATTAAACAATTGCGCCACTGACCAGAAAAAACCTAGTCTAAAGTCAGTGGCGCGTTGCGCGTTGTTCATTATGCTATTTTAAGGGCGCATGCTTGACCATAATGTATAGCGTGCACAACGCGCATACACTTTGCTCATGTAATCTACACAGATGCAACAGTTATTTTTGCAAATCATAAATTGTTACACTAAAAAAAATAACACATGAGATGACGGAAATCATTGTGGTGTATTTTGGGTGGGTTTCACAACACAACTTCTCTGTCTTTCACTGCTCTTACAAGAACATCAGCCTCCTCGGCTGTGAACCGCTCCTGGCGTGCGCCTGGTAAATATGGCATAATAATAGCAATCCATAATGGAACTTGCGCACCTGCTTTTAAAGGGAATGTTGGATGACGCTCTGATTGGTTTATTTCACGTTACGCCCAAACCACACCTATGAATAATGAAGCTACTTCAGACCAACCCACTTTAGATTTGCGCCGGGCGCAAGAGCCATTTATCCCGCCGGGAAAATAGCAACAGCGCCGAGACCCGCCCACAAAGTTACTTGCGCTTCGCGCTTTGACACTTGCGTTTCAGATCGTGTAAATAGGGCCCTGTCTCTTTTTGAATAATTTCTCTACATGCACATCTTTACCTGGGTTTTTTTCAGCATCTCTCAACATAAGCACTGGATTTTTAAGACACATTGGCAAGAAAACCGTATGTCTAGAACACTGGGTTCTGTTCCATACTTTGCTGGAATGCTGGAAGACATCCATGTCCTGGCTAAATTGCTAATTTAGCATTAATCTTTCATTAAGCATTAAAGTGAAATTGACCATCATTAGAATTGCATGATATTGTTTTTCGTTGTCAAATCAGTTAGATATATCTAGAAGAACAGGACATGTTTTATATGAACCTGAGGTAACGGCTTGCCTCATGAATATTGATGATCTAACAACATCAGCATGAACTACTTAATATTCATGAGCCCAGTGACATCACCCCTCCCCCCACTTACTTAGTGCTCACAGGTCAAATGTGTCTTTTAGACTTTGAGATTAAAAGTCTGATTGTGGTCTCTCTTCTGTGTCACTCTCTTTGTTTCTCTCATTTTTCAGCGTACGCTCATTACCTTCCTGTTGTCTTTCTATCAGTGCGAGAGTCCTGTCTTTTCTCAGACATCTCACTCCATCACTGCTCTCCAGCGCCTGTCTATCATTCCTCACTGTTCGCATGTGTGTGTGTGTGTGTGTGTGGGACACCTGTGATCTGTGGTGGCACGTTTAACAACACAGTGTCTCTGCCCCTTAACATCAGACCACAGGAGTTTATAATTCGCTGCCCTCTCTTTCCTCTTCCTGTCTGTGTCCTTTTCTTTCGCCGAACCTCTCTCAATCATTTACACACTCCATCTTTCTTCATGAATCGGCCTCGCTCGCTCTGTCTCTCATAGGTCCTGTGGGAGCTGTTCTCTCATGGTTATTAGCTCTCTGGGATTGGTTCAGGGTTTTGAGGGTTAAATGAAATGGAGGTAAATTAGGGAGGGAGTTTGAGCCCTGAACCCCTGAACAACTCGAGACTGAATGTTAAACACTTCTAGTCTCAAAAGAGAGAGAGAGAATTTAAAGGAGTAGTTCACAAAAAGAATAAAATCATTATCCAAACTTTTTCTTAGTGACCATGACTGTCAAACTTCCACAAGGACAAAAACACATCATGAAAGTATCATGAAAAGTAACTTCTGCACTATATTTCTAGTCTTTTGATGGCATGTGTTAGCTTTGTGTGATGAACAGGCTAAAATTTGATGTTATCATTTGCATCATTTGAGCTCTTCAAACACTCTCAAGGGATGTTTTTGCTCATTGGTTGCTATTAATTTGTATATTCATTTTAAAATCTGTTTATGCACCATGGAGTTAAAAAGATGGGACTTAACTCAAAAATGATGACTAAAAACTATTTAAACCAACATTTATGTCCATAATGTGATGTACCTATATATGAGTTAAACGGATTATCAAAAAAGAAGAAAATACAGGGCAGGATTTTATTCTATCCATTGGTTGTTGATTGGATGGAGGCAGAGACAAGTGACTGGAAGTCAAAATTTGTTATTTTGTTTTCAGAATTGTAATTTGCTTTGCACGTCTCGGCCGCCATAGATTTTGATCAAAAAAGAAAACATATGCATGAATTAATTGTTCACAATAAGATCAATAGAAATTAGATAGGGTGAATTTTTACACTGACTTCAAATCTCCTTTCTGTTTACACACATATATATATATATATACATATATTTATAAATGTGAACATATCAATGCATGATTTCCAGTGAATAACAGCCTATATATCAGCTGTTGTTTGGCTTCAGAATACTTTCAGAGTAGTGCACAATTATTGATTGCTGTATGGGTTCTTTTGTGGTCTTTTTTAGTTTTAGTCAAGACCAATCAAGTGCCAAAAAAAAAAGACCACAACAATGTCACAAAAGTAGTCCATAGGACTTGTATGCCATATTTCAAGTCTTTTGAATAATTTGGTAGATTTGAAGCTTTTTGTGAAAAACAGACCAACAGAAATTCAAGTGGTTATTCACTGAAAATCTTTCTTTTTGCCCTAAAACAATACAACAGTTGTTTTTTGCCCTATTGGTGCTTATATGCACAAAATAAACTGGAAGAACTGGAAGAATAAGATTTTCCTTTTTCCTTTTTTGTGGTGAACTTTTTAAGGTAAATAGTGGAAGAGAGGTGAGGTGTCTTCATAAAAATGATGGTGTCTGTGAAGAGATCTGATATGATGGAGGTTCTGTCTGACCTGTTCACTCAAAAGACTCTCAGTCAATGTCACAATGGGAAAACATCAGCTATCCTGGCTCTGCAGCGGTGTAAGCAGCGTAACAGCAGCCGCAGGCATCTGTAGAGCTTTCATTACGACACAGTTTTTCTTTGATAATGGCTATAAATTATCAAATTGCCAAGAGCAGGCCATTGAGAACTATTACAAACCCCAAAGTGTAAGCTTAACTGTATTGTAACGCGTGTGTTGATAAATTGGTTAAAGTGTATTTTGACCATATTTTTTAACCATTATGTGAAGTACAACAAAACTTGGCTTAGCGGTGAAAGCATTATTGATTCACATGTGCTTTTAATGCATTTTTACCTCCTTTTACTGCCTGCAAAAACAGCATCTTTTATTGTTTGCACACAGCTTTATGCGCTGAAATAAATTACACGTCAGTTATAGGTTGCCGACATTGGATGGGTGAAACATGCCTTAGTCTTAAGTGTGAAAATTCAATTAAATCATATTAATTTCAGTATTCATTACAATTTAATTTCAATGCATGGGGCTCAAAGGAAATTTCATTTAGCAACAATAATGATATGATTATTAATTTTATAATGACAGTGTAAAGATCTGGAGCTGAAGCCGGGACAGATGCGACAGGCTTCGCTTTTGGCTGAAAGGAACTCTCATTAAATCTGTGATCCAGTTTGTCACACACCTAAAACTCGTTTTAATCTCTGCTGCCATTCTTTAATGGTTCAGTAATTAACACGGGCTGACGTGTTTCTCTAGATTGATTCTAGTTACTGCGTATTGGCGGATACACAGTCGATAGCTTTCGTTTCTTGCTCTACATCTCCCTCTCTCTCTCTCTCTCTCTCCCTGGTTTGTTCTTGCCGCGTTCAAAGCGTAGTCAAAAAGTGATTCACCCTATCAGACACCAGCACTTCAAACACACACATGCACAAGCCCTTTTCTGGAGTGTGTGTTGTCTCTGTGGCCCACTACCCATGCACACGATCAAAGCTCCCCTGATCTTCCTGACAAATCTGCTTGTCTCCTGCTACCCCTGGAAAGAGAACACACACACGCGTATATACACTGGGGAAACATGCCTCGCACACAACAAGCACAGATGGGGAAGTTTACACATGTCAGAGCAAAGTGTGTAGTAGTGAAATATTGATTGCTAGTGTTGGGGAATTCAAGTAAGAAATGTTCCGCTGTAAAAACTGTTGTACATTTAAAAGTATATTGTATATTTAAAAGGGCATTTATATATTTAAAATATGCTTACATATTTTTTTTTATAACACACACACACACACACACACACACACACACACACACACACACACACACACACACACACACACACACACACACACACACATACACAAACACACACACACACACACACACACTAATGTGTGTGTATATATATTTTCAGCATCACTACTCCAGTCTTCAGTGTCACATGATCCTTCAGAAATCATTCTAATGCTGATTTTTTCCTCAAGAAACATTTAAGAATGCTGAATACAGTTTTTTGCTGCTTGATATTTTTGTGTAAACTGATTCTTTGTTGAATAGAAAGTTAAAAAGAACAGCATTTAATTATTAGAAAAAATAAACCTTTTGTAAGATTATACATATCCTTACTTTCACTTCTGATCAAGTTAATGCATTGTTTCTGAATAAAGCAATGCATTAACTTGATCAAAAGTGACAGTAAGGCTATTTATTGCTTAAAAATTGCTTGTTACTGGGAAAAATCTGAGCTATTGCAAAATTTAGTCTAGTTAATAACATTGTGTTTTTTTAGTACTGCAAAGAACCAGCAAACTCAAGAACCTTGTACACAATTGTATCTTTCCCTGAAGAAACAGCAGAACAAGGAACCTTTTCAGAACATTTTATTTTAATATTCTGTATACACATACTGTATACACCAAGCCCTCACACAACCCTCATCCTGACTGGAAACGGCTCAACATTGAGAGTGTTCATTTGATGTGTTCATCAGTGTCATTTTCTGTTTGCAGTCTCATGTAACAGCTGTAACTGTGTGTTTTCTCTTATTAAGACCCATGTCTCGCTCTCTCTCCCCTCCAGCCTCTAATCAGCCGCCTCGTTTCCAGAATTACTTCTTCCAGTCGTTCCTGCTCATCTATGAGAACACACCAGTGGGTGAGTGACTCACACACACACACACACACACACACACACACACACACACTCTGCTCTATCTGTGCACACACGGATGGATATTTCTACACATTCTCACAAATGAACTTATTTTTCAGTTTTTGTGATTGTACTACCATTTGCTGAATGGACCATGTTTGGCCTGACTTTTAGATTACTCAGTTGTTTAAACTAAGCAAAAGACACATATTAGAAAAATGGGCATTATGATGGCAAAGAGTATGCAGTATGAATAGTTATGTTTGCTACAAGTATCTGCAGAAATGGTTTATACATGAAATCATGTGGTAATGGCATTTTTTAAGATAATACAGTGAACTAAATATTTGAGAGGTAATTTATTTTATTTATTTTTTTGTGGAACGTTTAAGGTTGCATGCTAAAACACTCATTTAAAATTTTCATATTCTGTAAAGCACTGGATCTACAGCCATGCATATTTTGACATATATGTTAATGGAAAGCATTTTCATTTTATAAAGGACGTTAATTCCTCCTTGCTGTCTACTGTATACTTCCAATTTCTCCTCTTTCTACACTTCTTCTTCCCTTATTCATTGTGTTCCTGTCTTTAGGTTGAAGAGCATGCATGTTTATTTAACCTTTTGATCTCTTGTTAGCATAAGCTGCTTTTGTGCTCTTATCTGACCCTCAGTCTGCAGTTTTTCTCACTGTTCCTTATTTTCGTCTGTTTTTTAACCTATTGCTTGTTATGGACAGCATGATAAACGCTTATTTAGAACAGAACTATATTTGGAATAAAGCACTTGTGCTGTTTTAGGCCTAAAAGTGCTTTGTCTTCATAAAAATCTCATAAGGAGTAACAAGAGCGAAAACACTTAAATACTTTGACTTTATACGTTTTCTCCTGCCTTAGGTTTGAAAAGCGTAAACTTTTTTTTGTGCATTTGGTGCATTATACCGAAATGCAGCATTGAATGTTAGCCATTTTTTTTATAGATTGAAGCATTAATTGCAACATTTTATCATAAAGAATTACATTAAACTGCAACTACTTTCCTCAGCGCCTTAAAAAGATGAGGACAGTGTCAGGAAACCAGTCTTTGTGATACTGCATCATTGGCTGAGAAGAGAAGTACATGACTGCAGCAGAATTAGGAATACTCCTTTTCTGGTGTGTTGAATAGTTGGTTTAGATTTAACTCTGTGTGTTTGGTCTCAAGCGGTGTTTTACTCTAACAGTCTCTGTCTTTACGTTTCTGTCTGTGCCTGAATGTATTTCAGCATTTTCTAGAGACCCTGATGATTGACAGGGCAATTTGAGAGTGTCAGGGTTTTCATCACCTTGCTGCGTGTTGTCGTGAGTTGGTTTTAAAATAGATATATCGGGCCCCTTCGCTGATAGGAGGCTCTCTGAACCGCAAATACACTTATACCTCACTTATCCATAAAATCTCAGAATTCTGCCATCCAGCCCATTTTACCTGAACCATCTCAAACAAGCAGTTAGTGTTTAAATGTGTTTTAGAAGGGCTCACTACTGCACCTCTAATGCATTATAACTCGTTACAGGGCGTTACTTCACTTTACACCTTTTTTTTTTTTGCAGTTGAAAAAAAGATACCTTCTGATGTTCATTTATGTTTATTTTGTGCTATTTCTAGTAAAGAGGAAGAGATGATCAGTTCACATGCTGCTACAGCGATCTGTCATGATGCATTAAAGAGCCACTCACACTCTCCATCAACGCAGCGTTGAACAGCAAAGACGCTGATGCTGCATGTTGTTTGATGAGACATTTACATGAGGTTAACAATGAACTCACAACTAGTTGACTACTTTTTATGTGACCAGTAAAAAAATTGTAGTTGTTCAGACCCTACTATGTTAATTTCTGTATATTAAGATTGATTAGGATGTGACAAGCTGTTCCCAGACCAGCGTCGGTTCAGTCAGGGTTCATTTCCACCCACAGCAGTGTCAGCGTGCCCTGTGTGTCCTCTCTGCCCTGCCTGACTCTGATTGGTGGCTGGAGCCGTCAGCCATGTCTGATTGGATGACTCTGATGGCTTATTCATGGAGAGGGCGGATGATTGGACAGTGCCAATTTGTCAGAGTTATAGTTTATTAGTAGCGCAGATGTCCTCGTACTGGAGGACTTCCAAAAGACACACACTCACTGGCAAACCCCAACACAAACACACACACTTACACTAATAAATGCTTGCAAACCAGCACGTTCACACTCATGACTCGATGGAGACACAGACTTTTCACTGGAGTGTGTGTATATGCATAATTCAAAGTTTTCAATTTTTTTTTATCTTTGCTAATCTCTAAATTCCCGCTTTGCCTAGGGCATATCCAAATGCACTTTATTTTATTTTATTTTAAGGCATATAAGTATTATGACTATGATTGTTATTATTATTATTATTATTTTAGGTATCATGCAATGGTCTTATGTTTAATATGACCACTTTGCAGAGATTTGACAGTGCACCAGTCCTTTAGGGAGTTGCAAACACTGCTTACCTGTGTTCAATTTCTGGAACACACCTTTTGTGTCCTATTATTAATTTATGACTTTCTGAATGTACATATTGGTACTGTTGCTGTTGGCACATGGTCTGTGGTAAATGTTACCGTTGCCTTCAGTATCCATACTGCTTGTATGTGCTTAAAGCTGGTGTCTCACTGCAGTAGTTTATCAGCCAGCCAATTTACGACCCTCTCCTTTCTGCTATCTGGAAAATTCCGCTGAGACGCCTCTGTGTGCTCACTCCCAAATTGGCAAGTGGCTTAATTAGACTAATTAGTCAATTAGCTAACTGTAGCACATGCATTCATCTGTTTAAATGACAGAATACTTCAGGCCTGTTTGGCTTTGGATAAAGGGCATACTGCAGATAATTATAATGTTAGTTTAACAGCGGTCTGCTGCTACCACTGAGAGGAGTTGGAAGACTTCATTAAGAGCACACAAATGCACCACTTAGGTGAACCAGAGTTTGAAGACATATAAGGGGGCTTTCACACTGGGCTGTGGTCCGAGCCCGAGCGTGATTGTTCCCTGTGCCATCTGCAACATTGGTCTGCTTTCACACTCAATCGTACCTAGGTGCGTTTGCAGCCACCTTACGTCATCGCAAACGCACACGGAAAAAGCATGGAAACACCACGCGATTGCATGATCTACGCCTTCAGACCAGTACACCCATGGGTGAACAGATGTGCGCAAGTGCGTTCACTATTTAAACAACATGGTACTGGACGTGAAAATCAAACCACGCCAGGCTGAAACTAGCTAATTTCTTGCCAGGCATCACATTGTGTTGGGTATATGATAGGGCCCTTAGTCTGGATATTCGTCTTGGTCTTTGGTTTCAGACAATCTGATTCATAATGGCAATTACTTGACTTGACATTGTATCCTAACCATTGCAGAAAATGTGCAAGACATCCAATGCTAGTTAGCAAAAATAAAGTAGCTCAGAGCATTAAGTTGATTGAAATGGACAACCTTGTTCTTATATTTTGGTTTGGATCTGGACCTTTTGGGGTCTAGTTTGTTCTGGGATATAGAGGGTCTTTTCTTGATTTCAGCTCTGGGGTTACATCAGGCTGTTATAGAATCAGATAAATGTGATGTCCTGACCTGACCTTTACAGTTACTGCTGTTTATACATGCTTAAAAAGAAATGATTTCCAGTGATTCTTTGTAGCATAGTTTGGTTAGTTGTACAATGTGTGGGATCATTGAGTTGGATTTTGATGTTAATTTATAGATTTTTCTATTGGTTTCTGGACTCTTTAAACCACACGTTGAAGGATTCCTAAAGAACTATGAACTTTTTGTTTTGTTTTTGTTAGAACAGAATAATTTTCTAGAATAATAATATAATATAATACATAATATAATAAAACATTTTGTTTCTGACTATGTGAGGCTATGTGTGAGAGGTAAGTGCCAAGTATTACAATGAGTCCAAAAAGGAGTTGGATACTCAATCCTCACTGGTCAGATTTCTGTGACCTTTGATTGGTGGGATTAGGTTCCTTGTCTGTCCAGCTGAGTCACTGTGATCTGATAGGTTACTCTGTGACTATAGAAGCACACTTAGATTGTGTTGCTGGTGTTAGACTGTTTTGGGTGTTTTTCTGTCCATAGAAGTATGCTGGAATACTGGGTAAAGCTTGGTCATGTTTATTTATTGTGGATGAGTAATGTGGAACTGCATGTAAATGTTTTTTGTGCACACTCCCACATATTTACTATAACAGCCTTTCAATTATACACTCATTTAAAAATCACACTCAAAAATGAAAGAAAACAGATTTGGCTTGTTTTCAAGTCATATGCATAAAACATTCAGATTCAAAAGAAAGAGATTGAATTTTCACATAAAAAAAAAAGAATGTTGTTTTCAGAGTCTCTGAACAGACGGCCTCTGTTGCTTCCCTTAACACACAAGTACAGACTTGAAACCTAGCACTTTTTGCAAGGATACCTGAGATCCCATATGGAGAAATTTCTCAAATCAGTTAGTGTACATGAAATGTTTCTCCCATAATGTCACATTAACCCTCTGGAGTCGATTAACGCATATACGCGTTATGAGTCATTTTCTCCTGATAACCCCGAAAAGAACTTAAATTACACTTTCAGTTTTAATCGTACAGATAAGAGCAACACATCAACCGAATCTGTAAAGGGTCTACTTTTTTGGGATACAACCATAATAACAACAAAACTTTGTGCACTTATAAAAAAAAGATAACAAACATGATGATAAACACCTGCTGAATAATGAACATTTAACAGATCACGTACCTTTCTTCTTGATTTGCGCTGTGTGTATGTGGTAATTTAACAGTGTGTGAATCCAGAGGAAGTTTAGGATGTATTTAACTTAAGATGTGCATGCGGCAAAACCCTTTAATCTGATAATCCACTTTATTTTGATCCACTTGTTCTGTCAGTCTTAGTTTCAACATGGCAATTAAGCCTCACACATTCGGTCTCTCTCGCTCCCACGTGCACGTTCTCCTTTTGCTGAGATGAAAATAATCATATGCAATTGCATTAATGCATGTATGAGTGTGTCTGTGAGGGCCACATTTTGCATGTTAAAGTCTTCTCTGTAATGAGCTCCTTGGCTTTTCTAATTGAAAAATAAAGGGGCAGGAATTGACCTCAGGGTGAATACTATCAAAGTTATTAATCTCAAGCATAATGATAATGTCTAACAGTTCACTACCAGTGTTTGGATTGACAAAGTTATGTCTTTATACTTCAGCCACTCGTGTTGATTTTAAAAGATTTGGTTAGTTAGATTTAAAATAAAAACTTTTTTATTAATTATAAATTTTGATTAATCTAATAGTGAATATAAACACAGTTCGTATGTCTATTTGTATTTGTATGTCAAATAAATGTTATCCTTTTCACAAGAAGATTAAGCAGCAAAACAGTTTTCAACATTTATAATAATCAGCAAAGAAAAAAAAAAAAAAAAAAGCAAATCGCCATATTAAAATGATTTCAGCATTGACTGCTAAAATTTAGTTTTGCTATCACAGGAGTCTTTTTTTTCTATTCAGTTGAAAATGTTATGTATTTTTTGCAATATTATGGTTTTTTAACTGTACCAAATTGTTTGACCAAATAAAGCAGCCTTGGTGACCATAAGATATTTTCTTTAAAAAAAAAATAATAAAACTTACTAACCAAAACATTTTGAGCCAATTTTGAACTAATTCTGAGTCCTTGGTCTGTCTGTGAGACATTGTGTGGCTTCAGAAGACAGAAGTAATAAAGCGCACTGGTCATATGGACTATTTTTATGGTGCCTTTTGTATTTTTTGGCAATATAATTTAACATCCATTCATGCATAACCTACTGGTGCCATTTGTAGTTCTAAAGCTTGAGAAGAAAAAATCACCAACCACTTTCCAAAGGTTTTGCCCTTTTGCACTTCATGGAAGGATGTAATGAAAATAATTTGGGTTGGAATGACATGATGTTAAGTTAAAGATGACTTTTTACTTTTGGGTGAACTGTAATATAGAATTAGCAGCTGCATTAGCTGTTTTTAATCTGTATTTGAATTCAATTCATCCACTCAATTATTTAATCACTTAGAAGGTCTCTATAGAAATAAATTGAGGTTCTGGCTACATATAATGGTTCTCAATGCTTCATGGAATATAGTTTTTCTCAAATAGTGAATTTTAAAAGAGAAAATTCATACCTGTTGGAAAGACAATCACTCCAAAGCTTTGTTGAGTTGATTTGTATTGAAGAAAATTTCCTCAGGAAAAAGCTTTCCTTTGAGCGGTCCTGCTTTCTCAAATGTAAATGACTCTGTGATTGACAGCTAAATGAGTGGCCTTGTTAAACAGTTTATTTCTTAGAGCTTGGAGCAATTATTTCAGTAGTTACGGCCTCAGGTTCTGTATGGCAGTAAGTTCTCGTCTCATTTAGAAGCTAGTTTAAAACAGTGCCATGTGTTATGGAGACTCACCTTAGAGGAACTGATTATGATGATGAAGGAAGTGATTTATTTGGCTGCTGAATGATATGATAGTATGGGTCACACTGATTGCCTCAAGGGTTTTAATGACACCGTTTTACCTGAAAATGAAATTATTCTATATATTAATGTTGTTCCATGCAAATTGAGATTTATACAACATCCGAAATACATTCCATCGATGTATGGCTTATTAGGATCTGACCATATTTGGTCAAGAGACAACTATTTGAAAATTGGAATCTGAGGGTGCAAAAAAAAAAAAATCTAAATACTGAGAAAATCACCTTTAAAGTTGTTCAAATTAAGTTCTTAGCAATGCGGTAGGAAATTTACAAAATATTTTCATGGAACGTGATCTTTCCTTAATATCCTAATGATTTTTGGCATAAAAGAAAAATCGATAATTTTGACCCATACAATGTTTTTTTGGCTATTATATACCCCAGCGACTTAAGACATATATGCATGCATATTTTTTTCATTCATTGTTTAATCTTTTATTCCGCACCAATTGTCTAATTGATCTATCTATACACACTGAAAAAAAATTCCCTCAGATATGTAGTAAATTGCTAGTCAGTCATATCTTTGGCTGGATGTTGATAGTTGGCCAAGTTCAGGTGGCTGCTTCAACTCTGGCTTTAAGGAGGCAGACTTTCAATAAATACAGATCCTGTTTAAAAATAAAGCAAGAAAAGGCAGTGCTGCCTGGTGGCTAAAGATCTGGACTGGTAAAAAAGGGTTGTACTTTAAGAATCGACCCATGCACTATCAGCATTGTGGCCTTAAACTTCAGGTCACTCTAGTTTCCAGTAACTTAAAATGATGACAACATATATGCTCCTTCGCTCTCACTCAAGGAGATAATGCTGTACTTTTGAATGCTGTCTGTAAACACTCTCTCCATCAGGCCTTTGGTGTATAGTGTGTGTTCCTGTTCATGTGTGCAGAACACATGGGGGCTTTTCACACGAGATCGAGAACTCTGGGTCATTGGTAAAAGTTGTGTCTGTAAACATTATTTAAATGTTGCTCATTCTAAGAAATTGTTTATGCATTAACTTATGTTAACTAATAGGAATTTATTGGAAAGTGTAATAATTAACTGCAATTGTTGTAGTCTTGTTTATTCAACATGGTCATTTCACAGTGCCCCCAAAATTTTACAGTACAGAATATTGTTGTTCCAGTGTATTTGTATTTTCTAGGAGAGAATTTGCTTGGATTGAGGACGGTCTACCTTTTGAAGTTTCTATAAACCCCTAAAGCAAAGAATACTCTTTATTTTCTTAGTCGTTACTCATTAATTAAACAGAAAGCAAGTGAGACTTTTGCTTAATTCTTTAAGTTAAATTTTTAATACTGAGGAAGAAGTGTCGAAACTCACACGTGTCTTCTCTAGAGGTTTAGAACAGATCTCAAGTTCTCAAATTTTTCTCAAGCCGAAATCTGCAGTCAAATACCAGATATGGTCTCGTCAGATTCTTACATGAGTTGGTTGTCTGTGCTGTGATATTAATCTTAGTTCTGTTGTCTTGCTACATATCAACAGCTGTCTCATTTGTGTCTTTATTCTCTAGTTGAGTGGAACATCCAGGATTGAGCTGAAGCATCACTGAGAATTCCATTATGTTTCTTGAGTTCTATAACATAGCAACCTCTTAATAGATTAATGAATAAACCACAAAATCATCCAGCTATCAGTTTTATACAGTATATATTGACATAAGTTATTGACAATCTATTTAGATCATCAGCTAGTGTACATTAGTTGTCTATCCCATAAAATTAAGTAAATATTACTGCTTTATTTGCATTAAATCTGAGATTAAAGACAGTGTGTCCTTCGGCACTTCTATCCCCCACCCCCCTCTCTCGGTGACCCCATCATTGTCTTATGATTTATAAGGGCTTGCATATTTCTGATGCTGACTCTAATGTGTAATTGATTGGGGTCATTTGGAAGTGTTCATAGACGCTCTTGCAGTAGTAAGCTCACTTTACCAAACACTTTCCCGGCTCTGACCTGATATGATTCTTAAAACAGATTACATCAGAAATATGCAGTTGCTTTATTAAACTGGCACAGGAAAAAGGATTTTAAATATTCAAAAAATTCAGCTTTAATTTAAGCAGTAATATTCAGACAGGCCATTATGAAAAATGAAAGTGAGTGTGTGTCTCCAGACAGTTTTTGCTGTATTGTATCTGTCTGTCCAGGCTGATGATTATATGATCTCACTGACTGACCTTTACCCAGGCTGCAGGTGTGTAAGGTTACGTCTCTGGGGAAACAGAAGACCGAAGCCATTTGAGACTGTATCTTGATGCTCTGTTACATCACACACGAGTATCATAAGGCTTGATGGGAATAGTAAGGACTCGTAAGTGCGACTTTGTGTTTCAGACCAGAGAGAACAGCTAATATAATGTTTTTATATGGAGAGTATGTGATCAGATGTACAGTAAATGTTATAAAATGTTTTAACATTTTATATACTTATTGAAATGTTATATTCTCATTCTTTATATTCAGATTCTCATCAAGGCTGACTTTATTTCAAAATATCAAATAATGATTAATAACCTATTAAAAATGATTTACAAATTATTTTTAGAACTAAGAGTACACTACCTAAGCCTTCTGTTCAGTATTTTTGAAAGTAATCTCTTCTGCTCACCAAGGTTGCAGTAAAAAAGTTTTATTGTGAAATATTATGGTTTCTCTATTTTAATACATTTCAAATTGTCATTTATTCCTGTGATACAAAGCTGAGTTTTCAGCATCATTACTCCAGTCTTCAGTGTCACATGATCTTTCAGAAATCATACTAAAAGAGTAATTTTAATATTCCACAGGAGAGAATGGGCACAACCAAAACACAAATCCAAATAGTAGCAGACAAAACACCACTGGAAAAGACACAGAACTTAAGTACTAGAAACTTAATTGGGAGAACTGAAACAGGTGTGGAGCTAATGAATCAAAAACCTTGGAAACAAACTAGGCAGGAGAAAAGAAACACAGAAAACTAAACTGAAACAGATCATACATGTGACAGTTTTCCCCCTCCCGGAACCCCCTCCAAACAAAAATAGTCGAACAGAGGAGGGATGGTGGGGGTTCAGGAGGCGGTTGTGGAGCAGGCAATGGGAAATGGGCATAGTTCATAGGGCCAGGGCAGAGTAGATGGAGGGAGAAGCCCGGAGCCAGATGGAGATCCAGAGGCCAGCCAGGATAGCGGCCCACGCTTGAGTCGACGGTGGGAGGAGCCGTGGTAGAGATTGGGCTGACTGACAGAGATGACACCGGTGGAGTAGGAGCCCAGGATAGAGCAGAGCAGCTGCAGAACTAGAGTGACTCAGAGGATCGGGAGTGCCAAGGTGGAGCAGAAGGCTCAGGCAACCAAGGCGGTGTTGGGGCTCCAGAAGATTGAGGATGGATGTGGAGCTGGAGGGCAAGGAGGAGCCTGACAAAGCCAGAGGGACGGAGTGATGAGGCGAAGCCAGAGGATTGGAGTCCCGAGGTGACAGATGGTCAACAACTGACCAAGGCGGAGCCGGAGGGACGAGGAAGCCGGTGGAGCTGGTGAAATGATGGGCCACGGTGGAGATGAGGGAGCTAGGAGCCAAGGTGGAGCCGATGGGTCGAAGGACTGAGGTGGAGTCCAGAACTCGAAGGCTGAAAGCGGAGACAGGGGATCCTCATGCCAAGGCAGAGCTGGAGACTGGTAGTCCCGAGGCAGATCAGAGCATGCAGGTGATGCTGACTGAGGGTGAGCTGAGGGACTGGCTTGTTTAAGAAGAGGTGGGAGAGGGAGGCTGAGAAGGAATACTGGAGGACTTGAGCTGGATGGAACCAGCGTAGACACAGGAGATTAAGGGCTGGATGGAACCAGTGGAGACGCAGGAGATTCAGGGCTGGACAGAGCCAGCGGAGACACAGGAGAACTAGGAATTACCTCCCCGAACCAGTCTGTTAAGTCCATTTGAAAAATTTCCATTAATTCCTCCATATGATACCAAAAAACCAGGTGCAGCTCACCCTCAGTCCCAGAAGTGTGGGTGGGGCTTTCCTCAAAGAGCTTGATCTCCACCAGTAAACTAGGCAGGGGAAAGGAAACACAGAAAACTAAACTAAAACAGATCATACATGTGACACCTATAGCAATTTTCAAGCATGAGTTTATTATGTTTTAAAAATATAAAATAAAGTTACCTATTCTATCTGAAATGTAATTTGCAGAATTAACCTTATGCAACTTGTGTATTTGATTAAAAAAAAAAAAAAAAAAAAAAAAAATATATATATATATATATATATATATATATATATATATATATATATATATATATATATATATATATATATATATATATTATTATGAGAAAAAGCACTGCTTACTAATTCAGTACAGCTTGTAGTAGTACCAATTTTTTCTTGAAAGATCTTAGAGAAATTCTAATCCTTGGTTAGTGATTTTATTTACGGTCATTTATAGTTTTTACAATTTTATTTGATTAATTAGTATGCAAAATCAAGGAAAAGCGTATGTCTGAAAGAATAGCATGACTCATCCAATTTCTGTGTGTGCCATTTAGGTGTGCATGGATGTACTGGTCTGTGTGTGTGTGAATAATGCATGTTGTGCGCGCTTGTGTGTGTGTGGTTGAGATCATTTTGCGGCAGCTGCTTATCAGAGGCAGGTGTGTGTTGGCTGATACCTGCTGGAGCCGCTGAGAGCAGCCTACCTGGAAATTGATGTCTCACATCAGTGACCCGCTCTCTGCCCGGCCGACGACAACAAGCACCCGCGCGGGCTTTACCTGTGTGTGCTCCGCCACTTTGTGCCTCTCATGTCACTTTCTGTGAATATTTGCGTCCATCAGATAATGAGAGTGTTAAAGTGTGTGGGAATTTAGGAGAGGGGTTTGCATGTGTGCTGAAAGGTTATCATGTCCTTCACCGCTCCGATGACATTTGGAGCAGCGTTGTCTGATGGGGTTAATCCACTGGTCTCGTGTGTCCACAGAGAGTCACCTCCTCAAACACGCGGCTCAAATCTCCAGCTTCACTCTTGGATTTTTCTTTGTTTTCCAACTGTTTATCTCCGCTTCATTCTCTCAGTCCACTCCTCTCTCGCTTCTGCTCTATTGATTCTTATTGTCATTCAGGTTAAGCTCGCAAAGACCAAGCAATTATGTCTTCAATCTGACAGTATCTAGCAGTGCAGCGCTTCTCCACATTTAATTTCGACCTGGATAGGGTTGTGTTCGTGTGTTGCAGAGGTGCGGGAGCGTTTGCTGGTAGTTGGGAGGGATGTGTCTATAATTGAGGCTCTCCCTCTTATCTCTTGCAGGAGAGAGTGTTTGACATTTAACAGGTTTCTGTTTCTCGTTGTCTCTGTGGTACTCTGAGGTGACTGCAGGGGCATGTCTGGACTGGTGGTTGTAGAAAAACCTAAAGTTGGCAACCCCAAAATTTGGAATTACAGCTGGCCATCTCCCGAGCTGATTGACAGCTCAAGAGCTCTAAACCTTCTTTATCAGTGGTCTTGCTGAGCATTTGTTCTGATGTGAAAGGCAGGAGATAGGGAAAAATAGATGTCCATGCTTTTTGGAGCCCTGACAACTTGGTCCAGAGCACTAATTTCGCATTGGAAATTTTATTTCATTTTTATTTTTTTATTTATTTATTTTTGCTTTAGCTTGCTTTTATTTTAAATATATACACTACCATTCAAAAGTTTGAAGTCAGTAAGATTTCTTTTAAAACTGTTATTTTTTGAACTGTTACTTTATTTCATTTATTACCAAGGATGCACTAAATTGATCAAAAGTGACAGTAAGGACTTTTACATTAAGAAGAAAGTTTAATTTAAACGCTGCTCTTTTGAATTTTTTTTTATCAAATTAATTAGATTAATTAGAAATAGGGCTGTCACTTTTAGTTCGAAAATCGATTGCACAATCGATTGGACCAACCAAAAAAAGTTTTGAAAATGAGAATAGGGAATCGATTTTAACCAAATATGTTACACTATTATTACTAAAATACAATATTAATTTTAAAATAATTAAACAATTAAAAAATATACATGTAACAAAATTCACAAACAAGCGGAAAAAAAATAAAGAATTCCGAAAGTGCAGTATGCCTTGCGAAAGCTAGACAGAAAATACGCGCCTATAAGACCCAGTGATGTCGAAAGCGACCTCTTATGCTGCATTCACACCAAAAGCGAATAGAGCGTCTGGCGCGAATGATTTTAATGTTAAGTCAATGTAAAGACACGTTTACGCGCGTCTGGAGGTCTCGTGGCGCGGTAGACGCGAATTCGCCTCATTCGTGCATCTAGTTACAGGAGATTCTGAGTTATGAAAAGGACCATTGCAAGCTGACAGCGACCGGCTTTTGTGGTGGAAAATTGGCAGTAATACCCCCACCTTGCGCAGCTGTACCTGAGTGTCCCTGGGACATCAGTTGGAGCGTGTCTTCTCAACAGCTGGACATATAGATATTTTTATATGAATAAAAAACGCTCTGCTCTGGACCCCAAAAATGTTGATTTACTTGATTTTACTTGTTTTTCGCCTAGCCTAAGTGTCGGTTACATTCAATAAAAAAAAAAACACACATGGCCTGTTCTCAAGTCCATTTAAAGTTTCATTTTTTTGAACAGTTGTTTGAAATGGATTGATTATTATTTAAAATAATCTTGGAGATTTTTTAATTGCCTAAATCATAAATGTAGCCGGGTTGAAGCCTGCAGTGATGTTTTTCTTTTGTTATGGAAAAACATCCTCTCTGCATATATATTTTTTCGAGAATGTTGCAATCCTGTTGCTGTTTGTTATTCTGCACGAAACTTTATGCCAATAAATAAGAAATATTGCTGAAGCTCTCTTTACATTCGTCGGTTATTTGACGTTGAAAAAGGAAACGTCTTTTTTTAGACATGGAAAATCGATTTTACAATCGATTCAATGAACTTATGTCTTAAAAATCGAAAATAATTTTTTCACAAAAGTGACAGCCCTAATTAGAAACTGCATCACTGTTTCCTCAAACATATTAAGCAGCACAACTGTAAATAGAAAAGTTATTTTAAACATTTTGCAATATTACATTTTTTTAACTGCGTTTTAATTAAATAAATGCAGTATTGGTAAGCATAAGAAACTTTCAAAATCATTACAAAGTCAGTTTGGCATAGGAACTGTGGTCAATGATCAGTTAGTGTCGCATAGCCAGACATTTAGACTGACAGCTGAATTCATGGAATTCGTGGAAATGTCCAGTGTTTGGTTGATCGCGATAAGCGCTCGTCATCACAGTTGTAAGCACTACGGCTTTCTTCTTTCTTGAGGGGGTTTGGCATCATGTCATCTTTGTTTCTGGACAGAACGTTAAAGAACGCAACACACACGTCTCCCAGAAATCCTGTAAGATTCAACAAATCCGACGATGACTTTGACACTCTTGAAGTGTTTCCACTTTTGAGACCCATTATGGAACCGTCTTCTCTGTGCATTTGCAAGAAGAAGGTATTTGAGCGCTACCCTTTGCCTTGAAATGTCTAAAAATTGTGCCTTCAAAGGCATTTCGCTAGGTTTTGGAACAGAGCCAATGTATGCATTTTATTCAACTGTCATGCTGAAAGTTTGTGATTTTATACACACTTTCTTCATTCACCTATGGTCTCTCTCTCTTCTGTTTCTCTCCAGATTAACAGAGAAGGTCAATTGCCAATTTTCCTTCGCCATTGTCTTTATCAAAACCAATATTAATTTAGGCTAATTAGGACCTGGAGCTAATGAGCATTACAAATAATTAGTTCATTTATAATCCATAACATCGGTGGTTTGTTAGGAGCTCTGAAAGGAGCAGTTCAAACTTCAAAGCAGATGCGGTAGAATTTCTTGAGGTGTGTGGAAAGATGCCGACATGCACAAACTCACACGTCTGTCTGTTTGTCTGTGACCTGGAGACCGAAGCTGAAATCCTCCAACCTTCATCCTCCTTTTCCTGTGACCACCTCTATGAACTCACTGTCAGCAGTTCAGCCACGGGTAACGAGAGAGAGTTAGCGGGTCAACAGATAGATGAAGACCCCAATTCCCAGTGAGCTGCCCGCATAGGCAGTGTTTTAAATGCATGATATATGCACTTCAAGTGTAAAGTCTGAAAGGTAGCTGTGTCACATGCATCTTTCCTAGAGAAGGTAATCTCATAATATATTGCAGTAAGCTCAGAAAAACAGAAAACAAGTCCAAGAAAACGGATGAAGCAATAATTTCAGTTTTTAAAAATATCAATACAAAATAGGAAAACGAATTATAAATTGTACCACAATTACTACTACATTTTTTCAACTTTTATTATTATTTTTTATTAAAAGCTGCCTATTTATTATTATTGTTACTATTATTATTGTAATATTTTACAAAGTAATATAATACAAAATAATATACGTTTATTTTTTGCATTTTTGTTTTTATTATTATGGGACAGCATGTTAACGGGAAGTGAAGTGGGACAGATTCAGGAATTTTATTTTATTTTTTTATTTTATTATATTGCTTATATATTTATATATTACTATATTATTAATTATTTTATGCTGCCTATTTGAAGACTAAATCATTCTGTTATGTGCTAATGGCAAATTCTGTTGAAATATATATGAAAAAAATATATATTTACAGCACGTTGACAGGAAGTGAAGTTGGACAGAGAGGGAAAGGATTGGAAATTTAATTTAAAGGATTGGATTTTTTTTTAATCCACTTCATTGTCATTACTGCTGCATAAAAACAGGAAGAATAAATCATTTAATCTGTAAAATCATTGCACTGCCTTTAATTTATGGTGATTTTGGACATATATGTCACATTGGCACACATCAGAGCCAAATGCTCTCTGGGACAGACCTGCTTCTACAGCAGCCCTGAGTGACGGACAGCTCCGCGGTCGACAGCAGTGATGGCAAACACTCTCTCCAAGTGTTTGGCGTTTAAGTGAAAAGGTGTGAAAAGAAAGGATGGGGTAAGAGAAGCGAGGAAGGATTGCAGAGGTGATTGAGAGGCATGAAATGGCTGAACCTGTGAGTGAAAACACACACATTAGAGTTCCCTTAGTTTTGATTGAACTCCACTCCAGATGAAGCACAGGTTCAAGAGGTCAACAAAAGAGTTATCAAGTGAGAGAAATGTATATGTGTGTGTGTAAAGAAATATAGACACTGTGTATTGTAGCGCTCCTTCAGATTTGTAAACATTCTTACTTGTGAATTGAGAAGAAAGATTTGCTGATCATGGTACATGTGTTAAGAAAAAAAAAAAATCAAAATTCAAAAGGTATGTTTTATCTTATTTTAAGAGTTCAGAAATTGCAACCTGAAACGGTCTTCTACAATAATAATTTTTATCAGGCTTGTATATTTATCTTAAGTTATTTAACTTTGCATTTGCACAGAAAATGACTTGTACATTGCCATTAGAGTAAAATAACTGAACCCAAACATAGGAGTCTAATAAAAATGCTCATTTTAGATGAAAATTTCAGATGGCACTTAGAGGACACTTTTGTGTCTGAATTCTTCATCTATTTATTTAGAGTTTTATTTTATTGAATGTAGCCTGTTTGATGAAAATTAAGCATTTGACAATTTTTTATGAAAGTTATACTATACATATTATACTAATTTAACATATGCATTGTACTGTATGAATATGAATCGCAATTGAGAAAAATTATTATCATATTAGGAGTCATGCTAAGTCATACATATAGTCATATTATAGTCTTCTCCATAGACTTCTATTCAAACAGAAAGGCTTTTCTTCTTCCTGTCGGGATCCTGCTGCTTTGCTCATTTTTTTAGGTATCCTTGAAGGCTCCCCCTGAGGCTCTGCCCAAACATTTCTAAAACGTCCCTAACCATCGCTCTCTGTCGCTTGCCAAACTAAAAGAGGAGGAAAGACAGATGGAGAAGGATGAGAGAAAAGTAATGTGAGTGGCGTTAGTGAGGTGTGCGATAGCTTTGGAGTTCTTTGATGGGTTTTTAAATTCTCCAGACTTCTGACAGCTAAATGGGACTTGAGTAAAGGGTGTGTGTGCGTGATTTTTCACGATGCACAGTTTGTGTCAGGTGGAACCTTTTGTGTGTGTGTCCTTGCCATGGTGTTTATTTTATTAATTATTTATCCATTATCTTCGGCACACACATTGTGTCACAAACTCATTCCTGGAATGGACAGATTAGACTCTAGAACACTATCCGGTCATGACCAGTCATTGTCTACTGTAGTCTTACCTCATCCTGATGGCAAGAGGCCACAACACCCTGCTGGATCATCCAGGGAAAGCATGAAGAGGCCTGATTTTATTGTTTCAAGTTCAGTAGTTGACGGGGTTAAGCACCTGATTGTGCATCTTGTGTTTTTCACTACAGCTATGTTTCCAGCTAGGTCTGGATCTAGGTCTAATTCCCACCATTTTGTAATTTATTTTATTTAAAATATTTATTTATTCATCTATTTAAGTATTTATGGATTTATTTAAAAGACATCCACCATACGGAGAAAATATGATTTTTCCTTCCTCTACATTTCTTATCTTTCTATAGTGCAACTGTGGAAATAAATTATACAAAACAAATTGTATGTATATATATATATATATATATATATATATATATATATATATATATATATATATATATATATATATATATATAAATAAAATTTAATTGTAAAAAAAATAAAAAACATATATATATATATATATATATATATATATATATATATATATATATATATATATATATATATATATATATATATAATTATAATTTATTCAAAAGATATCACAAAAAGGAAATAAAACACATTTATTTATTTATTTATTTGAAACAGCAAGTTACAGTATAGAGAGAAAAAGAAAGGAATATATAGGAAGCTAAAAAAATTTATCTTTATATTGTATATGTACTGTGTATGTAAATAAATAAATAAATAAAATTATACAGAAGTTATCACAAAAAGGAAAATAAACAGATATTTATTTATTTACTAAATGAATAAATAAATATATAAATGCATAAACAATATTTCATCTAAAATTAAATTGCGCAAATAGAAAAACATTTATTTATGAAAAATACAAACTGTAATTATACAGTTACAGAGATTATTATTATTATCTTAAAGAGAGAGTATTATTATTATTTTATATTGCATGTAATGCTCATAAGGGAAGCAAATTCATCATCATTGTGGTATGGCTTGGTTTTATCATGAAGCATTATCAATCATCAGGTGTGATCATGTTTGAAATGCACAGGATATTATTAATAATTAATGACATAGAACAATGAAGGAGGTTCAACCACAATATGCAAAGCTTTGTCTAGTTTTTGTGCAGTAAGAATTACACAAGTTAGTCTTTACGATAGAATAATAACAAACATAATGCAGCATGAATGTACATTTATTTTAGCAGTAGTAAGCCATAGGTGTTGTCTAATATGGGTATAAATGCATCATGTATGTTACTGGATATATCATGTGATGCTTGAGCAGAGTGAGAGAACATGTGCGGCATGAGTGTGCTTGTGCATGCTTGTGTATTGTTGAACCTTAAGGTGATGGAGGTAAAGGGTACACTCTCCTGAAGCGTGACAGATTTAACCATAAATCAGCTGGATTAATACACACTGGCCCAAGGTCTGTGTGTGTATGTGTGTGTGTTAAAACACACGAGTCACTTAGAGCTGGACTCAGACCTCCATCAGTCTGTTGTTGTGCCATCAACCCTGATATTAATGCTCAATACTCAAACCAGACAGAGAGAGAAAGTGTAGGAGAGAAACTTTTATGACGTGTATTAATTCAATAAAGCTAATATCTTGTGCATATTTGTGTAACATTAACTACATTTACATGCAATTATAATGGGATTCAGGCAGTATTGCAATTAAACTGTCCCTCATTTAAACACAACACTTCAAATTGATGCAATTAAACTCATAATAATGGCAACCATAACTGTAGTAAAATACAGTATGTTGCATATACAGATTTTAGTGCCAGTAATAATGTAGGATGTAGGCGTAGGGTGAGCGAAAAGCTTGACATGGTGGTTTATAAAGTTTTAAATATCCCCAGGAGATGTGTGGATTACTTTTCATTATGGATGGATGCACTTTTATGGGCTTAAAAATCTCGACTCCCATTCACTGCCATTATAAAGCTTGAAAGAGCCAGGACATTTTTTGATATGGCTGGAGATGATATTGATATTGGATGGCTGGAGAGTGAGTAAATCATGGGGTATGTTTCGATTTTGAGTGAACTGTCACTTTAAGTGAACTCTGGTTATTGTAAATAATCACATTATTGGTGCACGTCAACGGAGTCACTGACTGGTTTCATGCATTGTTTGATACCAAGTAAACATTTAATATGTTATTTTTAAAATTTGTTCTAGCTAATAACTTATAATTTAATATAAATATGTAAATATTTATATTAATATTTACTATGTGTGTAACAAAAAATATATTTTTGCAGAATTTATTAATTCATGTATTTATTCATTTATTTTTACAGCAAGGTTTACTTTAAATTTTCTTGCCAGTTCTTTTGTTCAGGTTTGTGAACTTTTAAGAGACTGGTGGAAATGTGTGTTGCACTTGAATAATTTTGGGACAAATTTTCAGTAGCAGTTTGCTTTGTCATGTTGCTATTCGTGTGAATAGACTTCCAAATGAATATTTGCCAAAATCCCTTCACCACTTCATTTACTTCCTAAAATTAATTGGATCCGGAAGGCGAAATTTAGAGCTCAAGCAGAGTCCCCACTTCTGTTGCTGACAGCAAGCGAAAGCTGTTTTAAAATTTTTCATTGTGGAGCTTTTGTTTTAGCATTGTTTCTGGATGATTATAATTAGCACTTTACCCTGTGCTGTCATGAATACAGTGTTCTGGTTTTGTACTGGTGTGATTTGACACAGTCTTTATCAGTAGTGTTTGATAGCTCTCCTGAGGGACTGACCCAGTGTGCTCTCTGGAGCTTTATCCATGGAAATGAGCTGTCTGGATGTGCCCGAATGTGCCTTTTGGAACACACACACACACACACACACACACACACACACACACACACACACACACACACAGGCTCTCTGTATGTAAATGTGTTGACTAGGGCTGGAAGGTATGTCCGTATATAGAAATGTGTCTGCCAATAATGATTCTGCTTTACCATTTATACCATGATGTACAGACAGCAGGGTCTGGCAAAGTTCTGAACTGAAGAATTAGCTTTTAATTCATTAATGTGTGGATTTGAATTGAATTGGCCATGCCTCACAGGAAGTGAAATTGGAATTTGAATAGAAATTCAAGGTAGAGGAATTACATACAATTCAGATCAATTTAGCAAGTGGTGGCATTCAGGGAAATTAAGTGTTCTTGTGAGCTGAGCTGAAATAAATTAAATATAGTAAATTCTATATAAATTAGGTGCAGATTTCTAGGTGTATTTATCTGTAAGTCCTATAAAACCTTCAGTCTTTTTTCCATCATTCAAAAAGTTAAAAATCTACCTAGTATTGTTTAAAATGACATGTATTGCCATTATGCGAATTTATAAAGTTCAATTCATTTATATAAATAAATATAATATAAATATAAATAAATATAGATATATATAAATAAAGATTAAAATATTTATATATTTAATTCATTATTTTATTTATATTCATTTATATTTATTTTTGATAGGTAAAAATTGATAGCCTGAATTCACTGTAAGTCGCTTTGGATAAAAGCGTCTACTAAATGCATTAATTTAATTTAATTTAATTTAATTTAAAGTTTTTATATATATTTAGACTATATTGTTGTTGTTATGTTTAATTGTTCAAATTTTTGGGGTCACTAAAAAAATTGTTTATTAAGAAAGGATGCATTGAATTGATTCATAAACACAGCTTCCACAAAATTATTAAGCACATATGAATTATTTATAAATGTTTATTGAGCACCAAATAAGCATATCAGATTAACTAGAGTAATGGCTGCTGAAAATTCAGCATCACTAAAAATAATAATAATTTGTGATAATATTTCACAATATTACGGTTCTTAATTTGAGGATCAAAAACTTAAACTCTTAAAACCTTCCCCAAACTTTTTACTTTGATGTGTATATGTATACATACAGATTTTTTTTTATTAAAATAATTGTTTTACCCAATTTTTGGGGTTGTTATATGACTAATAGTGTTAGTTTAGCAACACACTGATGTCAGATCAGTTGTAAATAGGATCTCCTGTACACTTTGTGCTAGTATTAGTGTTCCTTGTGCAGTTGCTGCCTTTGTAGAGGGTGTGGACAAAGGCAGCTCACTAAGTTGAGGAACAGAACAGTTGAGTGTGTGTGTGTGTGTGTGTGTGTGTGTGTGTGAAACTCCTGATGTGAATGGACCCTCACAGGGATCAGACTCACTCTGACATTTAAAGTCATTTATGGTTGGGGCACAGAGAGTCACTGAAGGGGGTTTGGTCCGATTAGATTATGTTGACTCCTCAGGGGTCTATCTAACGGGATAAACTCGGGATTGCAGGTCAAATTATGCATGGAAATACACTCACATAAAACATGAGCAGAAACAGATTTGCACGAATCACCCCGAGAGAGACCTAACATCGCCTGCATTCAACACTGAAACCAGCTCCATTCAAATTAATCATTTATGCTGCTTACATCTTTTCTCCCCTGCAAACGTGGCTCATGGTATTTACCTCCTCCCTGAACACATTAGGGAGGGTACCATAACTCATGCTCTGGGGGGGACTAACCTTTTTCAATAGCCCATAAACAAATTAGGGCTCCTGTGCTTCAGTGCCTATGCTCATTAGTGGAGAGGAAACTCAGGCGTTAAGACATTACGGGCACATGGATGAAGAACAGCTTTAGACGGAGATTATGACACAAAGCCAATTAACAGCCTCTTTGATTTACAGTTCAGCCCTATTAATGAAACACCCGCCATTAACACAATGGGTAATGAATTCGAGGCTGTGAATCATGTATCAGAGTTGCAGTCGTGGAACATGTGCGGTTTATCGCCAGCGTGCAAGACGATGCTTTCGACGGGGCAAAGACTGATGATATCTGCGTGATTGTACGTGGGACTAAGTGACAATGAGATAACGTAATAGAGCGCTTTCCGCTTTAACTGTGCTCTTCATGTCTCTGTCTTACTGGGCAATAATATAATAGATTAACAATGAGGATTTCTTTCCTTGGTTGAGTTTTTTTTTTTTTTTCAATGCTCTGTCGACATTTTCACTGGCCCTGAGTTTTTTGGATTTAAGCAAAGTATTTTTTATTATTAAACATTAGGATTTCTTTTTAGAAGAATGGCAAATTTCTATCAAAAGTTTTCAAAAGAAGTATTATGCTCACTGCAATAGTTATTTGATCAAAACACAGTAAAAACAGCAATATTTATATTTCTTTATTATTATTATTCTTTATTTATATTATATTTATTATCTATAGTTTTCTATTTAAATCTATTTTGCAATGTAGTTTATTCCTGTGATGTCAAAGCTGAATTTTCAGCATCATTACTCCAGTCTTCAGTGTCACATGATCCTTCAGAAATCATTCTAATATATATTATTAAAATTGTTTTTATTTGGATTCATTGATGAATATAAAGTTGAAATATTCATTTTAAACTTTTGTTACTTTTATTGTCATTTTTGATCACTTTTGCATCCTTATTGAATAAAAGTATTATTTAAAAAAATACTTTGTAATTCAGAAGGCAGGCCTTCATTTGATAAAGGAACTATTCGAGCTGTTCATGCCAGACTGGAGAGAGAGGGGTTGAAATTTAAAATATGTGAAAAATAATGTGTTTTTCAAACAACCTAGTATGAGAGCCTGTTCTAGTACACCCCCAAAACAAAATCAAGACTTTGTAAAGGATCATAATAGGACCCTTTTAAGTGTTGGAAGATGTTAAAGGTTTAGTTCACCCAAAAATGAAAATTAGCCCATGTTTTACTCACCCTCAAAGAATTGAAGGTGTATATGACTTTCTTCTTTCAGACCAATCCAATCAGAGTTATATTCAAAATTATCCTGGCTCTTACTAGCATTAGAACGTGAGTAGGTGGGTGTTTTTGTTCAACAGTCCAAAAGTAAAAATAAAGCACATACATCTGTAATAAAATGTGCCTCACATGGCTGCTGGGGGTAAATAAAGGCCTACTGTAGTAAATCCATTCGTTTTTGTGAGACAAATATCCATATTTAAAACATTATATACACCATTTTCTCACTTCCGCTGATTGTCATACGAGCAAGCCGTTCTGGGCGGACCGTGTAGGATGTATGCGCAGTGCGCGCCTCTGAGATATGCTAGTCTCGCGAGTTTGTTTTCAGGAGCAAAGGAAGCAAAGTTTCCTTCCTGGCTTATGTCGAAATCCTCCAACATTTTTCATTACAAATACTCATTTTGTGCTTTTAAATCATGACTGGCGTTTAGTTTCGTTGTCTCTCCTCCACGCTTCCTGTGTTCGTCAGATCAATGGTGCGTGCGCGACTTGTATGTCCTACATCATCCGTTGGAACGGCTTACATGTATGACAGTCAGAGGTAGTGAGAAAAAGGTGTTTATAATGTTTTAAATATTTGTTTTACAAAATCGCATGTTTTGCTACAGGAGGCCTTTATTCACCGACCGGAAGGCACGTTTTATTATGGACATGTTTGCTTTATTTTTGGATTGTTGAACAAAAACACCCACATACTCCCATTCGTACTCTTGCAAGTGCCGAGATAATTTTTTTATATAACTCTGATTGGATTCATCTGAAAGAAGAAAGTCATATACAATTAGGATGCTTTGTGGGTGATTAAAATAAGGATACATTTAGATTTTTTGGGTGAACTAACCCTTTCAATATAAATGGGTCAAATGGATATCCTTGCATCATATCTTGTTGTTTTTCAATGTATCACACCAAGTGTTACATTTTAAGATTGGATGTCAAGCTAAAAATAGTTTTCGTTTTTAAAAATGTGTGTTTTTTTTTAAACAGTGACGTGTCCTGGTGGTGTTGAATGTAACACTGCTCAACTGGATGCGTAACACAATGTCAACTGACCTAAACCTTTATCACATTGCCTCTGAATAATTAACCAATTGTTTATGTTAATTAATTATTGATGTTATTGCTTGTATACATTTTGTCTCAGATGTTTCTTCTAAAATTACTTCTTGGAATAATAAGAATAAGGGTATATAAGTTATTTATAAGTTTAAATAAATAAAAAATGTATTGAGATACTTTGTTTTCTCCATTTGCTCTCCTTTTATTGTCATCACCGTCTTGGAAAAATGACTGAGATTTTAGCGAGATCTCTTGTATAAGTCATTGCTGGTCTGGTTTAGGATGCTGCTTTTCATTGTTCTCAAATGTTTCTCTGAAGTGTGTGTTAGTGTTTGTTTGTTTGTGCGTATGTCTCTGTATTGCAGTACAACATTACAGTTGAGATGATAGTAATAAAGTTGGTGTTGTGCTGGTGGAGTGGTGACCCCAGGCCCCTGTGGGCCCCCAGAGGAGCTTTTGTGTAGTCACAGGGGCTGAAAGTATATTGATCTACTCAGGGATGGATGCCCTCTCTGAGCTGATTTACTGGCCCCAGCGGCCTCCTCTCCAACAGACCAGGAGCTACATAAAACACTTGACTGCCAGCATCTCTACACAATCACATCTCATACTCGCCCTCTCTCTATCTTTCATTCTCCTTCTGTTTATTTCTTTCTTTCGTGCTCACATGCTAGCCACCTATACGTCTTCCATTGGAATCTGGAAGTTTCCATTAATGTGTATTTCATTCATGTGTTGTATGCACTCACTATTAAAGTTTTTAGAGAGGCATTATTGTACAGTAATACTGCAGTGGAGAACCAGATAAAAACCTTGATATACAGTATGAATCTGGTAATCATTCAGTGCATAGGCACTACCATTCAAAAAATTTCTTTTGAAAAAGATTCTTTTTATATTTTTGTCTCATTGTAATATGCTGAATGTTTGCTTATTATTATTATCAGTGTGAAAACGTTTTTGCTACTTAACATTTTTGCGGAAACCATAATGCATATATTATTTAAAAGTTTGGGGTTAGTGCGATAACCACAAAAAAACTAAATCATTTAAATGTGTTATTTATTAAGCAAAGATGCATCAAAAGTAACAATAAAACATTTACAATGTTACAAAAGACTTATATTTCAGATAAATCTTGCTCTTGTTACTTTTTCATGATAATTTTTTTAGGATTCTAAAATATGTATCATGTTTCAGCAATATTATGCAATAAAAACAGTTTTTATATTTAAAATTTTTGAATAATAAGATAATTACTGAGCAGCAAATTAGTATATTAGAATGACTTCTGGAGGACCATGTGACACTGAAGACTGGAGTAATGATGTTGAAAATTCAGCTTTTGCATCACAGGAATAAATTACATTTTAAAATGTATTAAAATAGAAAGCATTTTTATTTAATTTTTTAAATTGTAATACTGTTTCACAAATTTACTGCATTTACTGGAATCTTTATATATATATATATATATATATATATATATATATATATATATATATATATATAGGCTTTAGATTATAAATATTTATTCAGTATCACAATTAGACCATATATGACTCATGCACTCTGTTCCAATTCTTCTGAAAACCATAAAGATTATCACTGAATGACGTATCTCACACACTGATATTGTGTGGCATCAGAAGTTTCAAAATATAGCTCATGAGTCATATGTGCTACTTTTTTGTCCGTTTTGGAGCTTGCCAGGCATAAGCAGTATTTGTTTTGTGTTAAGGAGAAGAGCAGCTTGCATTTTGTGTTCAGAATATGGATTTTGGATGTCTTTAAGACATTAAGTAATGATAGAAATCCAGCGATCCATGGCTTTAGGCTGTTCACAAATGTTCATGTTTCTGTTTGTGTGTCATTGTAATCACCTGTGGCAGTCAGATTTAATATTTTTTTTGTCCGGGATTTTCTGTTTGTGTTGTCTGGTCAGTGTTGTGCCATCGAGATGAGTTACATTCTCTGAAATAAAACATTTTACACACTTGCTGAGACGGGCCTGTGACTGCAACAGAGAGAGAGAGAGAGATAGATGATCCCGCTGGCACATTGCTCTTGTCAGTTCTTCTCGGCTGGGTGGTGTGTTAATGTGCAGTGTATCAGTCATGAGCATAATACTGAGCTCACTGTGGCCTAAATAGTGTCATCTATCAGCCCGAGCCAGAGAGAAACAGATAGAACGTGAGTGTCACTGCTTTACACATACTTGCATATAAACGTACACATACTCGTTACATACAGTATCAACACACATCAGTGTTGTTCTGACGGGACAGCTGTTCCAAATGCTCTGACGTGGGATTATATTACCTTCTGAGGAATTTTATTCAACGCATAATTTGCAGATAACGCAATATCATAATGCATTTTGACAACACAATTCCTTAATACATTGCAGTGAATAAATCCATTAAACATGGAAGACGAATTGAGAAATGTTAAAAAATAGATTTATTAATTTTCTTTTTTTACAAATATAAAAAGCAATACATTTATTGTAAATTGTTCAAAAATTCGAAAAATGTTTTTTATATATGTGACCATGTACAGTATAATCATTTTATTGAATATAATTTTAAAAAAAATTGTTTTATTTACTATAATTCACATAAAAACAAAAAGTTATTAAAGTAGTTTAAAATAACTATTTATTTGTATTATATATTTTGTGCCTACAATGGGTTTGTAGCATATAACACAATCCCATCATGCACTGCGACAACTTGTTTTTGTGCACATTAGATTATCATGGTGTTAACTTAGAAATATGCCAGTATTTGGCAAGGCAGCTCATTAGGTTTTGAAACAGAGCCACAGTTTGTATTGCAGATTGACATTTACACTGTTTTTAGTTTCTTCTGAACATATCCCACAATCCCTTGGTGCACAGACACACATCACTAACCCAGAAGAGCCATTTGTTACCCAGCATTCCCTCTCCTGTCCACACACGATGGATTCTTCCATCTCTTAAAACAGTAGAAAAGAGAGGGGGAAGTCTTTATTATTTATGAGTGCAATGTAAAACGCTTAATTTGCACCGTCTTCAACCAAATTATAACACACTGAAAGCAGCAGAATTTGCATAAATCTCATTATAAACCGAGAGCGCAGTTCATAAATCCTCCCATTAATTAGAGGTGTTTCACCTCCCTTTCACACAGCATTGTGTATTAATAAACGTGTATGCGCATGTGGTTTAACTTATTGACCTTTGTAGTTGCTGGATGTGTCTGGATATGAATGAGCTGCTTGTATAGTTTTATTTGATATATCATATGTGTGAATTGATTGCTATTGAATTTTCTTTATTTTATGCATCAGTTTATGCACTTGGCAGACATTTTTATCCAAAGTGGCTTTTAAAGCATGAACCTGTGCATGCCCCTGTGAACTGAACCCAAGACCTTGGTGTTGCTAGCACCATATGAATGCGAGGGCTTTTGTATGCACAAGTCTGAATCTTGAGTCTGTGTGTGTGTGTTTATTGCTGTGGAAGGGATTGGGCCTGATCTGTTTGTTGGTCTTTCTCATTAATGTAGGATTTGCAGCATTAGGCGTCTGGCGCCGTCAGCAGAACTAAAGCTGGAATGAGTCAGGGACCCCCTCGCCAGGTGTCTTCATAAACACACACCTGTTACTAGACACACACAGACTCCATGTGTGTGATCTATAATGAGCTCAGAGGATGTCTTTGTTACTTTGGCTGTATGGTAGCAGGTTTTTTGGGATATTGAGACTGTTTGAGAGGAGGAATGAGAGAACAAAGAGGTGAAACCCCTCATTTATAGAGGTATTTTGTTTCGATTTTGATTAATGAGACGAAGAAGGAATTAAATATTAAAATGAATACATCTCAAGGTAATAATTTTGCATCAGATTAAAATATCTAGAGGAAGTATTTCTTAAAGGAGCAGTTATTTTCTGTCATTATTTAATCATTCTCCATTGTTTCAATCTTTTAAGATTTTATTTTCTTTTGAGATATTTTGTCCAAGTTTATGTACAAGTTAATTTTACAATTTAAATCCTGAAGTGAAGTATATAGTAATTTTTTTTACATTTTTATTATACTTGCCTATTGTTATGCCCTGATTTGCACAAAGTTTGCTTTTTAGTTTACTTTATATACATAAATATATCTCATATTTATGAAGGGGGGCATATAATGTTGCTAAAAAGAACATTATTTTGTGTATTTGGTGTAATGAAATGTGTTTATGTGGTTTAAAGGGGGGGGGGGGGGGATGCTATTTCATGCATACTGAGTTTTTTACACTTTTAAAGAGTTGGATTCCCATGCTAAACATGGACAAAGTTTCAAAAATTAAGTTGTACGTTTGAAGGAGTATTTTTGTTCCCAAAATACTCCTTCCGGTTTTTCACAAGTTTCGGAAAGTTTTTTTCGAGTATGGCTCTGTGTGACGTTAGATGGAGCGGAATTTCCTTATATGGGTCCTAAGGCACTTCTGCCGGAAGAGCGCGCTCCCGTATAGCAGAGCACTGAGAGCACAACAGACATTCACTGATCAGAGCGAGAGCGTCGCGAAAAGTCACAAAAGAAGTGTGTTTTTGGTTGCAGATTACCAAAAAAAAAAACAGCATTAAGGGACCAGTGGATGGAGTTTATTTTTACAGAGCTTCAACGGAGTTGTGCAAGTGTTTTTGTCTGTTCCCTGCTGAATCTGACTGTTAGCCATGGTTTGTTTTGGATGATGGTTTTTTTTCCTCACGATAATGTCACAACTTCCAAACGCTCTCAACGCAAAAGCCTACTGGCGCTCGTGATTCTTTAGCTCCGCCCACACGTCACGCCTCCAGACGCTCGTGTTTTTCTGGGAAAAATCGGTACACACTATCTTTCTCTTATGAATATAATAAAACTAAAGACTTTTTGGAGTTATGAAGGATGCAGTACTACTCTATAGGTACTCAAGATTAACAGGATATTGAGTGAAAACGAGCATTTCACCCCCCCTTTAAGGTTAAAAAACCACATTATTTTCCACATACTGTCCATTTATTGTTTCTTCTCTATACCCCGCCTTCTGAAACACGTAGGTTTTTACAAAGCTCACCGTTCTGAAAAGCGAGGTGTGCTCTGATTTGCCAGCTATTCAGTGCGTTGTAATTTGCCAAAGTGTGAGACAGCAATATTACGCCTCTTGCCATAATTTGATGCCATGTCCCGGTCAGAATACCAGCGTGATGAGATAAAAACAATAAAACCCATTACAAACAAAGCAATTGTTGCATCTAGTGGGGACATAATTATAATGACTTATACTGTCTTTTTACACGCTGAGTTGCATCATGCCGTGTAAACATAAAACCACGTCTCCATTTGTGATTGGAGAAACAACAAACAACAAGCGCTACTCTACACTGCTCAGAACTGGTATTTGAATCATCAGTAGCAAATCCTTTAAATATGAAATCATACTTACAGACAGTGAGTCAGAACAGCTGGCATTGTAGTCTTCTCTCCCAGGATCAGGGAACGGTTCTCCATAAAATGCGCTGCACACATCTTAATATTTGGGTTGAACTGTTCTGGAACAGTGCTGTAAATACAACTTAACCACTGATTTCTAGTGGTTTCCTCTTTTGGAAGACCAAACAAAGTAGTTTCATTTTCACAACGAAACAGTGTCTCCACGACATGCTGCTGGTAGCAACAGCGAGAATAAAAGTTACACCTTCTTTCTTGGCGTGAACATTTGGGCGGTGTTATGCAAATCTTCCCACACAGTGATGTCGACATGTGGGGGTGAGTTTAAATGAGCCGTTTTAGGAGGGTGTGGACACGTATTAACTTTTATAAAGAATATCTATTTGGGTTTTAAACATTAGTCTCTGCAACTTTAGGGATCTTATCTATTCACTAACAGCTTGCAACACTCCAATGATAAAAGAAAACTTGAAATGGCATCATATGACCCCTTTAATGCTGTTATCATGATTAATCGCACCCAAAATAAAATTGTACTGTGAATATTTTTTAAGTATATATAGAAACACACACATCTAGTATATATTTTAAAAACTATTTATATGTATATATTTATATTATTTTTATATATTATACAATTTTTCTCTGAAAAGTTTCTAAAGTTCGTAATGATCTTAGGAATTAATGCTAGTTACTGAAAGTCAGATTTTGTGCAGTCACCATTGACAGATTTCAAAGAAAATCGTAATGTATTATAGGCACAGATTATTATTATTTATTTTTTTTAGCTACAGACTATAATTCCATTTAGCCTAAGGAAATCATGTTTAATTTTTTGAGCCAATTCTAGATTGCATATTGTTTTCATTTTTCATGCATCTGGTGTGGGTTTTTTTGTGTTTGGAATGACTTGGCTTCTACTTAACATACACTCACATATACACACATGTACACACTCTCATTAACACACAGTCTATGTTTTAGCTGCCTACATAGTGTGCTTCTAATGCTAATGACTCTTCCGAATGCTAAGTAGGGTGATTATTTTGCCTTCTGTTGCCTTCCAAACAAATTACTTGCAGATAATGCGTGTTTATAAGTATACTATATGATAAATATAAGTGCAAAAAAAATAAAGTAACATTTAAAATATATGTATTTATATATAATTTATTTAATATCAGAAAGTATGGTTAAAGTTTGTTTCTTGTGATGCAGAGATATTTAGTGAATGCCAAATCTAATCAGATTTTAAACGCTGTATAATCCAGCCCTAATTTTACTTCACTGGTTCTGGCAGAAATCAAAAAACAAAAAAAAACAATAACAAAACAACAAAAGTTCACACTCTTGCTAACCTGCGAATAGCTTATAGTTGTCTCTGCATATTAAACTGGGACATTTTAAAAGTATCAGACAAATTACACACTTCACCTTTAAATGTGCCTCATCCTTTGTGGCCTCCTGTGCTGCTGGATATATTTACACCTAAGCTAGGCTGTTAATCTTACTTTATGTGTGTAAATCTGTTTCATATTTACCAGCATATTTACCCTTAATGATGTCATATCCACCTGTAATATTTGTATCCAGCTGTACAACTATATCTTATATTACCTAGTTAGCAAATATTGTTGCTTCTCAAGTTTAAAGGGTGTTTTTCTTATTATAAAACAAGACAAAAGTACATATATACATATATAAAAAGTCTGTTTTGTCTGGAATGTTGCAAAAGTTTGTGATGAGCTGTTTTGTTTTATAGTAGCATACAGTAGTTGCAATAAATGTTTTATTTTTTATTTATTTTTATTTTTTTTTAGCTCCGAAAGACTTATATACAATAAAGTTCTTTCAAAGAGCAACAAGTCTTTTGTGTCAAAAGATCAAGGAAAATTAATCTTTTCATGACCCATTTAAGGTGTAATGTTGTCTGAAATATTGTTCATTGTGTGTGTGTGTGTGTTTGTTTGTGTGTGTTCAGGTACATCCATTACCCAGCTGCAGGCGATCGACCCGGACGGCGAGCCGTTGATTTTCGGTGTGGTCGGGGAAGAGGCCATGCGGTACTTCGCTGTGCAGGAGACCACTGGGGTTGTGTGGCTGAGACAGCCGCTCGACAGGGAGGTGCGGAAAACCATGAGCAACTGGCAAAAGAATTGAATGACTGTCCAGCCGACGCTAGTGATTTAATGCTGCTGTTTGTGTTTTTGTGTCTTCAGACCAAGTCAGAGATGGAGGTGGAGTTCTCAGTCAGTGACAGTCAAGGGGTGAGTTACAGATCATCAATCTATCCACTTCTCTCATCCATCTGTCTCCAAGGTCTGTGTTTTTTAACTTTCCGTTACCGTTCAAAAGTTTGAGGCCTGTACTATTTTTCTTTATAAAGAAATTAATACTTGTATTCAGCAAGGCATTGGATTTTTCAGAAGTGAGAAATTTAAAATGTTAAAAAAGATTAACATAAAAAACATGCTGTTCATATCAATTTTATATTCTTAAAAAAATTGTTACAAAAAGGTTTTAAAATAAATGCAGCTCTTTTGAACCCCTCCCCCCAAATCAAATAAATTAAGAATATCAAAACATTCCAGAAAGCTAAAATAATAATAAGAAATGTTCCTTCAGCACCATATCAGCATATTAGAATGATTAATTATGTCTCGTTGTGTAATAGCTAAATTTAGCTTTGCATTATAGGAATAATAATTTAAAAATATCTATTTTTATAGAATTCATAGAATTATTATTTTTTATATAGTATTTTTAGAATATTACTGTTTTTACTATATTTTTGATCAAATAAATGCAGCCTTGTTCAGCATACCGGACTTTTACGGACTCAAAATGTTTTAATGGTTGTGTAATACCTTATTTTAAAGGTTGGCTCGATTAACTTTTCTTTTATAGGTTTAATGACTTTAAACTAACTCAGTTTTTTAATCTATGAAATGCAATGTAAAATTTGTAGAATTCTATTTGTTATTTGATTTAATTTGATGCATTTTTTTATTTAATTGGTTTTTAGGTCGTCAAGAATAAAGTGAGCATTCAGATCGGAGATGTAAATGACAATGCACCATCATTTCTCAACCAGCCGTATTCTGTTCAGATCCCAGAGGTAATGTGTTACAGTTCACTTCTCAAAATCCTATTTTGCTTCTATAATGTGGTTGATCTTCTCATTTACTGCAATGTTTGATGTGAAAATGTGTTGGGGGAGGCATTTTATTTTATTTTGATATGTTATTTAATTTATATATATAAAAAAAATAATGAATTTGTTGTAAATTTTTATTATTTTTTACTTTAAAACATTTGATATATTTCACAATGCATATTTTATTTTGTTGTATTAATTTATTAATTTTCGTGAAACAATGTGTTGTACACCAATGATTTGAATGATTTGATGATGTCTTATGATAGGATTTATTCAAAGTTTGAATTCCAAGAATTATATTTTAATATTATAAAATATTTTTGAACTCTCTTTATTTCTACATATCTTTTTCTTTTTTTTGTCATATTCATCACCCCCATCTGAAATCAACAGACTCCCCCCTTCTCTCACTCTCCTGCTCTGCTCTGTCTATCAGCACTCTTCCAACTTCAACTTATCCCTTTCTCCTTTTCCCATCATCCGCCTGGCCCATCCTCTTCTAATCCCTGACATGAGGTAATTTGGTATAGTAAAGTAGACATCTCTCTCTCTTTCCGCAGCACACACACACACACACACACACACACCTCAGCTGATGTTTATATTGTGTGTCTATATACATCCCACATTCCTCCCCAAAGCAAATCTTCAAAGCCCCAGTTCTTTTTTCCTCTTTTCAATCTGTCATTCTGAGTAAATAAAAGTAGGGTGAGAGTGAGCGAGTGTGAGCGAGAGAGCTGTATTTAGCTGATGTTGTTTACTGAGGCTTGATGATTAAGCTGTCTGCAGTTAGGAGGACAGAAGAGGACCCGCATGTTTGGCCACTTACCCATAATTTTCACTCTTCATCAGTCCTGTGGAAAACTCAAAGAGATTTGGATTGTTCAGTGTAGAGTCTCTCTTTTAGGGACACTGAATCATCTTGTTCGTTGAAGCTTGTATCATTTCTTTTGAAATGATTTTATGTATAAAACAAGTCCAGAAAATAAAGAGTTCAAAAATATTCTTCACAATCCAAACATATTTGAAATTCAAACTTTGAATAAGTCCTATCATAAGACATCATGAAATCATTCAAATCATTGGTGTACAGTACATTGTTTCAGTAATGAATGAATGAAGATTATTTTAGGTAAAAATAAATAAATAAAAATAAATAATATATATATATCTAAATAATATAATCTAAATGGTGATTTTCATTTATATATTTACAGATATTTTTATTTAATTAGTGTAAATACACACTGTACAACATGATTTATACATATTTTACAATGCATTTAATTAATATGTAATGTCCATTATTCTACATGGTGATTTTCATTAGTGTCTTACAGAAAAAGTAGCATAACTTCGGCATAAATGAACACCATGCAGCAAATTTTACCATAATCATTATGGTCCAACAGAGAAACAGAATATCCAAATAATGCAGTCTCTGGATCAGATTTAAACAAGTCATGTCCCAAAAGAGTTGAGTCAGACAGGTCAGTCATTTTCTCTCAGGTGAATAATAACCAAGAAATGTTTTTGAGCAGCTTGGTGAAATTTGTCTGTATGTTCATATAACACTTGCATTTAGCTAGTAGAACAGCAAAGCACCATAAAAAAGATACATAGAGTATGTATATGTACTGTATACTTCCAGTGGCATCATTAAACATCATTGGTTCTCACATGCTTCATGACTACACGTCATTGATGCCCGGCCTAATTTAATCTGAGAAGTATCAGCAGATTTTAATTTTGGGGCAAACTGTCTTTTCTCCTGGTTTTGAAAGCCAAACCTGCCCCAGTTTCACCCCATCCACCTTTTCCTATTTATCTGACCTGACCTCTCTGGCATGTGGAAACACACTGTCACTCAAACTGTATTCCACCAATCAGGGATTGTCCTGACATCTCTGCTCAGAGTCAGAGGATGAGGAACAGTGCAAGGTGGCAGGAAGACCTGTAAGCACTTGGATGAAAAAGAGGATTTTATTCGGGAAAGGTTAAATATGATAACAGCTTTTATTTCTGTAACTTTAAGGTGCTTTCAAGAACATCAATGAAATTCAAATATTTATTCATGTAGAACATTTATAGAATGGTTTTCGAATAGGTTGAGCATCATAGCGGGCTGCAGGAAAGGACTGTGTGTGAATGGGCTTGTAATTGGCAGTGTAAATTGTTGGGCAGTAACTGTGGGAGGTTTCTTATGGAAGGAAAGCAGGTGAACAGCGTTGCATCTGACAGTTATGAAGCTGCTTAAATTTACAGTTGTGTGTTTGTGTGTGTGTGTGTGTGTGTGTGTGCGTAAGCATGCAGTTGTGTGTGTCAGTGTTTACTGCACTGTTATTCTGTGATGACACTCCACAGCTGCTGAATCTACAGCACTACAGCAAGAGAATTATATTGTGTGAGAGGAAAAACACTGGTTGTCTTCTTGAATCTGAGTTGAGAATGGCTTGCAATCCTATTCAGTTTGTTGAATTAAATGTATTCAGCAAAAATGCATTACATTGATCAGAAGTGAACAGTAAAGATATCAATTACTATTTCCAAATAAATACTGCTAATTTAAACTGAAAAAATGTATTAGTTTCCACAAAAATAATACACATGCAGCTGTTTTCAACAGGCAATAAATGTTTCTTGAGCATCAAAGGAACGTATTAGAATGATTTCTAAAGAATAATGTGACACTGAAGACTGATTCAGTTTTGTTATTTACAATATTTCTGTTTAACTGTATTTTTGATCAAATAAATTCAGCCTTTGAAAGCATAAAATAATTAAAAAAAAAAAAACACTAAAATATGGACTTAAATATATAATCAGCAAGCATTTATTTTTATCAAATCAAAATATTTTTTTCAAAATAAAAACCCCTTCTGTTGTTGTTAGGATGGACACCTTGTTTTGTGTAAGACACAGAATGATTTCTCTTTGCAATTACCATAAACTGCAAATAGTGAGTTTTTGGTTTGGCCTACATTTTATACATCAAGCAGAGCTTTTATGCAGAGTGCCATGCATGACACTGAAAGATTTGTATGTGTTGTTGTTCTGAGTGTTTGTAGTGGAATCACTGATATTAGATTGACTGGATGATTTTTGGCTTTAGTTCACACAAATGTCAACTTGTTGCATTTGCAGTTAGACACACTTTGCATTTGCAGTTAGACATCAGAGAGACTTGAGATCCTCTGTGGCGGTGAGCCGCATGTCGGTAAATATATATATATATATGTGTGTGTGTATATATAGATCGTGTGGTTAAACACATGACAACACAGGAATGATAAAATACACAGATAAAGCATCACATTTAATTGTGACAAAATCATTTTCTCTATTTTCTCATTTTCTCCCGATTTTTCACATCACGTTACGACTTCCAAGCTCGTTCACAGAAACTTCCCAGAAAGACTTGAAGGCGATGCATTCTGTTATTAATCTGCAGTTAATCTGTGAATTACATGAATTGTACTGTACAATGCAGCTTTCAGTGAGAGAACAGTGTGAAGAATTTTTTTAATAATCTAAAGATTTTTGGTTGTAAATTGGCCTTTTTACAATGTTAAAAAATAAAGGTTCTTTATTGGCATCTTTGGTTCTATAAAGACCTTTATATCTATATACCTTTATATTTAACATTGTACAAAGGCCAATTTTTGTGTCAGGAGCATATAATGTCCAAAACCGCTGTATTGCTTGGCCCACTCACTAGCGTTATCACTGAATAAGAGAAATAGAGAAAATTTGTGAACATTACAAATTTGTAATTTTAACAAGATGTAATCAAAGGTCTTTAGTAATGATAGAGGCCAGTGCTGCATGTCACACAGTGGCAAGCTTAATAACTGTTTTGGCAGACAGCGTATGGCATTAATAAACACTTTGAAGGGTGAGCTCAGACCTGTCAGAACAAAAAATAGGATATTTTCAAAAATGACTATTTTCACCCCCAAACCTGCCAAAAATCCAGAAGACAAAGAGCGAGTGTGCCGGCTTTCAATTTACGTTCAAAGAAAAATGGAGCTGTGGGAAATGGAGATTTGTGGTGGACAGCGATGATATGGCCTCTTGATCTGTTTGAAAACTGCCTGCCAAATGTAAAGCAGCGGATGTTTAGGGAAGGGAATTGCTCTCCCCGGCCAGTCATTATGGAATTCACTGCTAGAGCGGTAAACTGGAGGCTTTATCCCCGTCAGTCTCACTGAAATCTATTACGAACACTACCACACACACACATGGAAGAGAGAGCACTTTCCCTGCATCTCTAGTGAATTAGAGAGAGAAAAGAAGGCAGAAAGACATGCACTCAACTATTTAGCATTTGTATTTATACAATAGATCAGGTTTGGCAACCCTGGGGCAATAATTGGCATTCAAGAGAGATCGATATTACTTAGTTTAGATCTTTGTTTATTGTAGAAATGTCGAGAGATCAATATTATTTTATTGTAGAAATGTCAAATATCCTCATACTGTATCTGGATGTCAAATGTCCTCTCGGAATGATGCACTATTGTTGGAAAGTTTGAGATTGTTAATATTTTCTAGTGTTTTGAAGTCACTTGTGCTCCCCAAGGCTGCATTAAATGGAAAATGCGGAAAAACTGTAATATTGGGAACTATTCTTATGATGTTAAAGAACTGTTTTCTATTTGAATATATTTTAAAATGTAAAAAATGTTGTGACAAAAAGCTGAATTTTCATCATCATTACTCCAATCTTCAGTATCACATGAATCTTCAGAAATCATTCGAAAGATTTTCTGCTCAGTAAACATTTCTTATTACTATACATTTGTGGTCAAATGAATTCATTATGTAAACCATAAAACATGTCAACATTTGCTAAAATTCAGATTTTTTTCAAACCTCTTTGAATTTCTTTCTTCCTCTTAACACAAAATAATATTTTTTGAAGAATGTGTGTAATCAGATATTCGATGCTCTTCAGTGGCTTCCATAATATTGTTCTGTACTGTGGAAGTCTGTTGGGACCATTGACCCAAACTTTTGAAAATACTGTATAATGGATAGTGGAAATCAAATTGAGCGAGAAACATGGCAAGTGCTACAGTATTTAGTAAAAACAGTCACATCACCAGTGGCCTCTTTGGTCTTTGTGGCCTTAAACTGCCATCTCTGATTGAAAATGAATGTTTTTTGGTTGCATTGTCGCTGCAAATTGCTGTATATGTGAATATATGTTCTGAGTTTGGCCTTTGATCTCAGAAGACAGCATAATTGAGCTCAACAATAATGCTGGAATGCATCTAAATGCCACTTACATCGAGAACAGGTTTTTTGTGAAGGTTATTTGTGAGGTTTTTGTGCATTTATGATGCTGTATGTGATTTTTTGTCTGTGTTTGTGTGTCCATGTGTGTTCTGATGGTTATTTAGTGAGATATCACAGATGCAGACTCATCTCGTTGCAGTTTAGCACACATCATTTACACTTCAGTGGCTAATACTAACAACGCCTGTGTCCTGTCCGTCAAACTCTCTCTCTCCTTCTCTCTATGTCCTGTATCTGCTTGAGCATGAAGAGCACCTTTGATTTGTGTTTGCAGGTTTTGGAGTCTAATCTCACCAGTCATACCAGAGAGAGCTAGAAAGAGTCTTCCATGCCTGTACTGCTTGAATCAACCAAACCACAGAATCACACATTCACATTCATTCCTGTAGCACACGTCGAATGTAGATTAGTCAGAGCAGATTTGTGCCGTAATCACAGGCCGCTCATTTATGTGGGAAGCAGTTTGCTTTCAAGAGTCTGATTCATTGTGCAGGAAAAGACTTTAAAGCGAAATCCCAAAAATAGTATGTTGTAGTGTTTAATATATTAGAAGTATTCATGCTGTTTTGAACAGATACGCTACTGTAAAAAAGTTTGAGGTTTTAAGGTTTTTAAAAGAAGTCTCTGATGCACCAAGGCTGCATTTCATTGATCAGAAGTACAGTAAAAAAATATATATACAGTATTGTTCAAAATAATAGCAGTACAATGTGACTAACCAGAATAATCAAGGTTTTTCGTATATTTTTTTATTGCTACGTGGCAAACAAGTTACCAGTAGGTTCAGTAGATTTTCAGAAAACAAATGAGACCCAGCATTCATGATATGCACGCTCTTAAGGCTGTGCAATTGGGCAATTAGTTGAATTAGTTGAAAGGGGTGTGTTCAAAAAAATAGCAGTGTGGCATTCAATCACTGAGGTCATCAATTTTGTGAAGAAACAGGTGTGAATCAGGTGGCCCCTATTTAAGGATGAAGCCAACACTTGTTGAACATGCATTTGAAAGCTGAGGAAAATGGGTCGTTCAAGACATTGTTCAGAAGAACAGCGTACTTTGATTAAAAAGTTGATTAGAGAGGGGAAAACCTATAAAGAGGTGCAAAAAATGATAGGCTGTTCAGCTAAAATGATCTCCAATGCCTTAAAATGGAGAGCAAAACCAGAGAGACGTGGAAGAAAACGGAAGACAACCATCAAAATGGATAGAAGAATAACCAGAATGGCAAAGGCTCAGCCAATGATCACCTCCAGGATGATCAAAGACAGTCTGGAGTTACCTGTAAGTACTGTGACAGTTAGAAGACGTCTGTGTGAAGCTAATCTATTTTCAAGAATCCCCCGCAAAGTCCCTCTGTTAAAAAAAAGGCATGTGCAGAAGAGGTTACAATTTGCCAAAGAACACATCAACTGGCCTAAAGAGAAATGGAGGAACATTTTTGTGGACTGATGAGAGTAAAATTGTTCTTTTTGGGTCCAAGGGCCACAGGCAGTTTGTGAGACGACCCCCAAACTCTGAATTCAAGCCACAGTACACAGTGAAGACAGTGAAGCATGGAGGTGCAAGCATCATGATATGGGCATGTTTCTCCTACTATGGTGTTGGGCCTATTTATCGCATACCAGGGATCATGGATCAGTTTGCATATGTTAAAATACTTGAAGAGGTCATGTTGCCCTATGCTGAAGAGGACATGCCCTTGAAATGGTTGTTTCAACAAGACAATGACCCAAAACACACTAGTAAACGGGCAAAGTCTTGGTTCCAAACCAACAAAATTAATGTTATGGAGTGGCCAGCCCAATCTCCAGACCTTAATCCAATTGAGAACTTGTGGGGTGATATCAAAAATGCTGTTTCTGAAGCAAAACCAAGAAATGTGAATGAATTGTGGAATGTTGTTAAAGAATCATGGAGTGGAATAACAGCTGAGAGGTGCCACAAGTTGGTTGACTCCATGCCACACAGATGTCAAGCAGTTTTAAAAAACTGTGGTCATACAACTAAATATTAGTTTAGTGATTCACAGGATTGCTAAATCCCAGAAAAAAAAATGTTTGTACAAAATAGTTTTGAGTTTGTACAGTCAAAGGTAGACACTGCTATTTTTTTGAACACACCCCTTTCAACTAATTGCCCAATTGCACAGCCTTAAGAGCGTGCATATCATGAATGCTGGGTCTTGTTTGTTTTCTGACAATCTACTGAACCTACTGGTAACTTGTTTGCCACGTAGCAATAAAAAATATACTAAAAACCTTGATTATTCTGGTTAGTCACATTGTACTGCTATTATTTTGAACAATACTGTATATAAAAAAAAAAATTCCTCCAGTCTTTAGTGTCACAACATCCCAACAAACCATTGTGCTACTTAATAGATTTGTAGTAACCATGATACATTTATGAAAGTTATTATTATTGTTTTTTAGGAAAGTTGATTTTTAATATTTTTTTATCAATATACTGTATCCTTGGTAAATAAAGGAATTAATAAAGAAAAGAAAATTTTACAAACAAAATCAAACTTTTGAACGACAGCATATTATGGACTACGGTGGGATTTTAAATCTCATTACTGATGCTGAGGTTTGGTTCAGATTAATGCTCTGGAATTATACAGCGTTTGCACAAAATATAATTTGACATTTTAATCAATTCAATGTTTTCTCACTCTCTGTAAAATCAATACACTTTTACTCACAGATGACAAAGTTCATTTTTAGATGCTCTTTTACTTCTGGAAATGATTGTGGATTGCATCATTCGTTCAGATTTTTGACTATGATATATGTTGACTGTGTGGTTTGTGATTTATTAGTGGATATTAGTTTCAGTGTTTGTAAATGCTTACATTTTCTAGTTTAATCACACAGAATTGACGATTCTGTCATCGTTTACTCATCCTCATGTCAATCAAAATGTGTATCGTTCTTTCTTGCAAAGAACACAAAAGGAGACATTTTTTCACAACAAAAGCAAACTGCCACCAAGAACTGTCACACTTTGAGGAAGTACTGTACAAAAAGTGTTAAAAAGTTTTACAATTCATATCATAGTATGGATTAAATTTATGTCATTGACTAAAACTGAGTAAATGATGCTTATCTAATCCTTCAGTTAATGTTAATCAATTAATGAACATGTTTTTTATTGTCTAACCTGCTTCTGTTTCATTCTTCCTGTCTGTGTCTGTATTTCAGTCTGTCTCTCTTTCTTTTTCCTCATATTCCCAGCACAACTGCTTTGATGTATAATTGAGTCCTGCACCCCATCCCTCTTTTCCTTTTTCACTGTCTTTCCTCTCTTTCCCTGGAGATTGAGAGAGACATAGCAGGACTGTGACTTGAGCACATGACTTACACCGATAGTCAGTGTGAGAAAGTATGCACTACATCCATATGATATGTGAGGAGTTTCCACGAGTAGAATGATAATCAGTGATTACTCATTTATGCATCTAAGCATCCATACATCCATCTTTTAGT